>NC_079166.1:53226546-53501546 GCF_947568905.1 Ostrea edulis | reverse complement strand
TATCTTATTTAAATTAGTAAATGATTTAATAAATGCTTAGTTTATATTGAATGTACCGTGTCTATATTAAGAATATTTATATAGATAAATGATGTCTTTCTTTTCTCTAGCCGTGTGAGTCTAGATTTTATTTGTTTATACTCAGAAATGTGTCACGGATATAATGTGTATGAATACATGTAAAGGAATAAGAATGTTCCTAAGTAGTGAGGAAGTCCTGGCTGAAGAGTTTCCTAAGATGTCGAGATACATCCTAAGACGTGTTCTAAGTTGATCTTAGAATGTTCCTAACTTTTTTCCTAAGTTATATCTTAGGACATATCTTACGACATATCTTTAGAAAGTTTTGAGAACATAACTGTAGGTGCTTAGGAGGAGTAAGTCTTTCATGTTGACCAGTGACAACAAGAAAAAATGTGTTTAATGAACAGGTATCATTCATCTTATTTCAAATATTTTGATCAAATGTAAAATCGAGAAAAAGTCAGATTGGTTATACGTGTCGCCGTTTATCGACCATCTCCTTGGTCGCTTTATTCAATTTAACTAGCTGCGTGAAAAATATTGTTTCGTCGTCTGACATAGCGCACTTCTCAATAAGTTCTTCCATTCCCCACTTTCCTTTACACTCTGGACATTGCACGCTTACACTCCCAGACTTCAACGAGCTTCTAGTGTGGGCAAAGAGGGTATCAGGAGCTAAAAAGCAATAAAAACTTTTTTAATATTCAATTCTTATATATTCATACTTTCATATGTAATGCTGGGTTGTTTTTTTTTTATGAAAGACAAATTGATAAATTCAGTTTTATTTCAAATTGTGCTCTATATTACAAGAGGCCGGTGGGCCTTGACGGTCACCTGAGTATCTTATTCCATACAGGGAGTCTCATATTTTCATATAATATAGGGTTATTGAACTTATATTGGTGAATATTGGCACAAGTTGGCTGTGAAAATTCACGAGCTTGCGAGTGCATTTTGACAGCCAATTAGTGTCAATATTCACCTATACAAGTTCAATAACCCTTTTATTATATAGCTAAATTATTCAGTTGTTAAATTATATCCTTTTTCACTCAAAATACTCCAAAATAGACGAGAATTCGTCAATATTGGCATCTAAGCTGAAGGTGTGCAATATCAGCATGCATTTCTTAACTGTTCAATATTCAACTCGTCGTTAATGCATGAAGCAAGCCGATTTTGTGAATGGGAACATCATAATTCATATACAGTAAAACATTTCACTTAAGTAAATATCAAATACCGGCTCTGTCAGATTCGGAGGGCCGTCATCTGCCATTTTGGCTTGTTTACGTCGTTACGGTAACGTCAATATTGAACGCTCGGAATGTTTCGGGCGCATACAATTTACGCAATGCAAAGTTAGTGTTCAATAAATTCTCAGGATATTGAACGCTAACATTCTCAGATTTTACGCAGATTTTATACTTTTATAATTATATTATTAGCTATATGATAAGCCCCAATATTGAGTCTTTTGTGTCCATGTTTAGGATCTTATAAAATACATAGAATTCCTTTCCAATTACAGAAGAGGGATAAATGGAAATTTGAAGCATATAAATCATTTTCACATTCCCTCAATATTTCTATATACATATATGTATTTCACTATGTGGTCACATTAGTTTCATGGACATCATAATCATGCATTTAGTTTTTATCAAATATATATGGCAGTAGAAACGATTTAATACATTTTAATTATAGATTCATATTGGTACTGCCCAAGGGCATGAACCCCTGACCCAGGATCCATGAATTTCACAATTTAGGTAGAGCGTTTCATGGACATCATAATCATGCATTTAGATTTTCTCAAATATATATCGGATATTTTCTAAGATTTAATACATTTCAACTATATGGCAATAATGGCCACACCCCAGGGTCTGAACCCCTGACCCAGGGGGCATGGATTTCACAATCATTTGATTTAAATGGTTTCTTGGATTTAGTTTTTCTCCCACATGTGTGACACTAGAGAAGAAGATTTTCAAAAATATGGCTTTCTAAAACCATATTTGACCCAACCCGCCTATGAGGCCCCCAAGGGTAGTAGGGTAATATATTTCACAACTTGTTCTCATCTTATGCTAGTGATGCTTCACAAAAATTGGTAACAATTGGCCTTATAGTTTTCAAGACGAAGTTAAAATTGTAAATTGTTAACGGACGATGGACAACGCACGAAGACCAACGGCAGTAGGTCACTTAAGAAACTCAGGTGACCAAAAAAGGCAAATTGATCGATTTTGAACTTAAAACTGTAGCTAAATGTTTCGTTTAATAAAATGTATTCAAGATATTTGAAACTCTTAAAGGTAAAGTACTTTTAAGTACTTTTCTTTGAATTTGTTTGAATATATGATTTTTATCAGGATTAAAGTTGTCCTGTCATATGTTTGAATCAACTTACAAAACATTCTCTTTACATACGAATTACATAATTATGTACGAGTTAATTATATAATAAAGTATGGAGCTCTTTTGTATACATTATATATCGATGTGTGTCATGATTGTGAACTTATGATTGTTTTGTTTTGTTTGTAACCACATTCACTTTCACTTGCACCTGTGCAACATTAAAAGGCGGTTAACTATCTGTGGACTTCGTCTTGTCTATGGCAGAATTAAAGTATCGTATGCAGAATATTTTACTTGTTAGATGAGCGCAGTTCATTTCGCATCTTCTGGAAAATATAGACTTCTTGGATATGACGTCACATTCGGGCTCTTGTACAGTTCTGTCGGAGTTTCCAATAACTACTTCTATGGTATTTTGGTGCTTTTTCAAATCCGCAAAATCTCTGTCATCATCATAGATAACTCCCATTTCTTTTTCAACTATCCAGAGTGAGTTTGTGTCTACCTTAAATATTTTGGACAAGTTCTCTTTCAAGTCCGAAATTGTTTTCAAATTCTGCAAAAAAACATAACTAATGATTATATATTAATGTACCGAAAACAACGTTGGTTAGGATTTCGATATAATGTACATGAATAGCTCATTACAAAAATTCAAATATCATGATATGAGTCACCTTGTGCATGATGATTTTGACTTAAAAATATTAAAGTCTGAAAGGCAGTTTTACACACAGATCTGTCACAGCTACCCGACGCTTTACCGCAGTAATCACTTTATATTTCAAGGCTTTGACATCTTTCCCTTACGCCAAAGCGATTTATTGGAGGAAGTTTGGGATGTAGAAATACAGGGTCATCTAACTACGTAGCAGCATGGATTCCGGCGACAAAATAGCAGATGTGTGAAGTGTCATTGTTACTAAGATAGTAATACTGTAGTAGACTTTAGTATATATGTATAATACGGGTAACCTTAAAATTGCTGCGTTTCAAGTAAATTTTAATCTCATTTAATTATACCCCCGCAACAAGTTGTGGGGGGGGGGGGGGTATACTGGAATCGGGTTGTCCGTCTGTCTGTCCGTCCGTCAGTCTGTCTGTAGACGCAATGGTTTCCGGGCTCTAAAGCATTATCCTTTCCATCTACCGTCACCATATCATATATATGGACTACCCATGGGATGAAGATATTCCCTATTGATTTTGGCGTAAAAAGGTCAAAGGTCAAGCGCACTGGACATTGAAGTAGCAATATGGTTTCCGGGCTCTAAAGCGTTATCCTTTCCACCTACAGTCACCATATCATACATATGGACTACCCATGGGATGAAGATGTTCCCTATCGATTTTGGGGTCAAAGGTCATGCGCACTGGACATCGAAGTAGCAATATGGTTCGGTTTGTCATGCCATTTGTTTTTTACACTCAGAAAAGAGGTAGTTTATACCTATTACCAACACCCTTTGAGAGATTGGGGTAAGCGGGGGGTATTCTTAGTGAGCATTGCTCACAGTACCTCTTGTTTTACATGTTACACGCTTTTTCATTAATTGACAAATTATTGAAATATTTCATCCAACGAAAAATAAATTGCTGGAACTATTTTCGGATTCCTCTGGATGCTTCGTATTTATAGATCTATTTATAGATAGGGAATCCTGAACAGAAAAACTTTACCATTTTATCGATCTATATAAATTTACGCAACAAAAACAAATATAAAATATAAATAATAACTAATTATGCAAAATCAAATAAACATGGCTATTTGAAGACACCCCCCCCCCCCCCAAATAACACACATCTGGTTCTGCAATTCCGTGGCTGAGAGTCAAATTTTTTCAACCGGGGATGACAATAATCCATTTTGCACCTTGCGACAACTTCTCTCATGTCACAAACCCAAATGCCAGATACACCGCCCATTGCATCAGAGATACTGCAATATCGTAGCCCTTGACGACTATGGTTTCAAACTCCGGCATACAGGTGACTCTCGATGATTCGAACTTCGATCTCTCGAAGTGAAATCATGGTCCCGATTTTTTTTTCTGTATAACAAAGCAAATTTACGATCGATCTCTCGAAGTGAAGTTAGGTCCCGTAAAACACATTTCATTGGTTTTCATTCTCGATCTCACGAAGTGGTGGAAGCGTATACCCACCGTTACCCAAGCGTGTAATAATTTCCGCTTGGGCCGTAATTGGATTTTGTTGAATGCCGGAGGGGTAATTAGGTGTTTACATAGTTGAAACATCGCCCGTGCTTCTTTGTGGAGTATATAATTGACTAATTGGGGTTTTGTGTCGTGATGATTAAATCTATATACAATTCGACTAGGAATAAAAGCTATATCTTGTTTTGACGTGACAACGAGAAAGTAAGTTTTATACTTAATGTAGGATCTACAGACTGTTAAATTTCTCTAGTTTGTTCTTTGTGTAAAGTTACTCTAAAACATTGATTTACTCGTTCGTTATAATTTTTGCTTTGGGAAAAGCAAAACATTGTGCTTTGTTTAGTGTGCGGTAGTAAAGAACAAATAAATACATAAACTTTAAAATGTTTTATCAATGCAAAATAAGTGGGGTTTTTTTAATTTTGATATCAAATTAACTACCTGACGAATATGAAGGAAAACATGTCAAAACGATACCATATGATCTTGTGATAAACATTGCAGGTTATTGTAAAATCTTAACCATACCGGCGGAATTTCAATTTCCAAATTTCGAACTCTCGATTTCTCGAAGTTTTATGAAGGTCCCTTGAACTTCGAGTTATCGAGAGTCATCTGTAATATGTTTATGAGTGGGCACCGAAACAAGGCTTCCGTACGACGTTACAGCAGCTGTCACTGCCTTAGGAATTCACTGATAAAACTCGAAAAACCCTCTGTAACATTCAAATGTCCACCTGGAAGCCGTGACAACCCTCAACCTGGCATCCCAAGTCATGATCATGCACGTGTCCCGCGTTTGCGGTAGTACCGGCATCGAACTTTGCACTTTTCCACTCAACAAATTCCAGCAATTTTCTATCTCTAGGACTTATTTCTAACTCATCATTTTAAAACTACATTCTTCAGTCCACAAGAAACCCATTTGCTCAACAGTAAACTACAGTTCGTGGAAGCCGCCATTAACGGGTTTAGTTGAAGGTTTTAAAGTTGTGTATTCACAAATTACTATGTCGATTGATTGATTGTACAGTTTAACGTCCCTCTCGAGAATTTTTCACTCATATGGAGACGTTATCACTGTCGGTAAAGGGCTGAAAATTTTAGGCCTATGCTCGGCGCTTACGGCTTTTGAGCAGGGAGGGTTCTTTATCGTGTCACACCTGCTGTGTCTCGTCAGAAGGACTGCCCCATTTAGTCACCTCTTACGACAAGCAAGGGGTACTGAGGACCTATTTTAACCCGATCCCCATGGGATTGCCCATCTCGAAATGACATAAAATATAGTCCGAGAGAAAATCGTTAATTCAACTCAAATCATATGTTTTATGATATAAACTCAATGTTTTAAAATATTAAATGATAAGGAATAAATTATTTAGTTTTTCGTTGGTATACCACGAAAAAAAGACTGGACACTTTTGCATCGTGCGCTGCGCGCAATGATGCAGTTTTCCGTCTTTTTTCGTGGAATACCTGCATCCAACGAAAAAATAACTGATTCATTCCTTAAGTCGTTGTTGATATATGTTGTTTCTACATCACCTTGTAAAGAAATGTACATACATGTATAAGCAATTGTTTTCTGCCTCTCGACATTTGACTTGAAGTATCTGCTAATGCGATATTCATTTACTTTTTTTCTTGTTATAAATTCATCTTGAAGTTCGCCCAACTGACCGAAAGCAACAAATCAACAATCTTAATGCCAACAACAGTAACCATTATATGCCGATTTGACGTATATTTCTGCAAACAAATTCTACTCTTGCAAAATTATTCTCACTGATCATTGATAGCTTGTCAATAATTACATGTATACAGTGTCAATTATCGATATTTTGTAATGTGTTTTCTTTATTAAGGTCTTTTTTAACCATATCTCGCGTCCAATATTCCTGTCCAGGAAGGAAAACTCTGCACCTTGACATGCACTGAGCAGGTTATCCCTGTGCTGCATGTTATTACAGTGTTTCCCTTTGCTTTGTAATTAATAATTTTGTTTACCACAAATTATGTCCAAGTCCCGCATTAGTAATCATTAAAACTGTATTAAACGCTTCTTTTTATGGTCTTAAATCCTTTTATTTATATCAACTTCTTCTGTAATACTGCTGAAGAAGCCCGGGACCACCTAACAATTCAGTGCATATTTCCTTCGAATATGCAGTTCAAACTGATAACCATCACATTGCTGACACAGATTTGTTTGGAAGATTGTTATATTCTTAAACCAGAAAACTGTTGTACCTTAAAAAGTTGATGAAAGCAAAACATTATAATGGTAATCTAAAAGTAGGCATAGTAGCCATAGAATTCACGACTTTTCAGGAATTATTTTAGTTTTGTCTTGCATATTAAAAAGGGGTGGGTCGAAGGGAGTGTGGGTTCGAATGTCAAGTGTATTTGAGGACCGTTAGTATACACATATATGCCCAGGTATCTTAGAATGCTAATAGAAAAGTTTGACTTTGATTGATTGATGTTTTCTGCCACACTCAACAATTTTTCAGTCATCTGGTGGCGCCCAGTTTTAATTGATGGAAGAGAGAACCCAGATACAAAGTACCTGGGAAGAGACCACCGACCTTCCGAAAGTAAATTGGGAAACTTTCTCACTTACCAGCACGATCAGGATTCGAACCTGCGCCGACAGAGGTGAGAGGCCGTGTGATTTTGAGCGTTATGCTCTAAACACTCGGCCACGGAGGCCCTGACATTGATATTCGTGGATAGTTTTCTACAGAATGTACCTTGTCAATGCTGCAGGCCCAAAAAGCATAGGCAATTTTTTCTGCGTGTGGACAAGTTTTCCTCATTCAACCCCTAAAGTCAATTTTTACCATTCTTAATTCAAAATAGTTTTGACCCGAGAAAAGCCACATCCCAAACTTCTGCTCCAGTCCCTTCATGGAGTACATGTAAAAACTGAGTGCCGTTTTACCTTTATGTAATCATTAACTTTATATGCATGTACATATGTAACTGTGTATGGAAAAATAGGCTTAAAGTTTTTAAGATACCCCGCGTACTGTGGTTCAAAAGCTTACCAATGAACGTTAAATAGCGATGTTTTTCTTTTTACAATTTATCCTCATTTTGAAAATTCAGTCAATTTTAAAAGCTACATAATCCACAGACTCTGGAGGGATGATAAGTATCATTATGAGATGTCAATCTACTCAACATACCATAAAACTTCCTGGTCAAAAAACAGCCAACATGAGAAGTTACTGCATACTTTGATTCTATGCCATGTCGTGGAGTTGAAATAACTAAACAGGTGCATATTGACTACCAGCTAACAACTGAATAACATTTTCTGGAGATAGAGTATGAGAGCCGATTGATTGTATATTCTTTAACGTCCCATTCGAGATATGTTCACTCATTTGAAACGTGACCATTACCGGTGAAAGTCTGCAAAATTTATGCATATGCTCGGCGCTTACGGTCTTTGAGCAGGGAAGGATCTTTACTGTGCCACACCTGTTGTGACACTGGACCTTGGTTTTTGTGGTCTCATCCAAAGGACTGCCCTATTTAGCCGCCTCTTACAACAAGCAAGGGGTACTGACGACCTATTCTAACCCGGATCCTCTTGTGAGAGTGTGAGAAACCTACTATTTGGTGGAGGCCTACTGAAACAGTAAATCCCCCGGGCAATTGCTGCTCTAAAGCAGGACTTACCCTCGGGCGGTCCTGTAAAGTAGGCCTTCCACCATAGAGAAGTTTAATTCTAGAGCCTTAGTTTCAGGGAGAGCTCACATTAAGGAAGAGTTCTGGAGAGTCCCATGAGGAACTGTGAAAAATCTTGACAAAAACTTAATAGTTTGCATTTTACATTTGTGCTGGTGTACATTCATGCCAAACAGATTTAGATGATGTTAATAAGCCTTTGTGAAATTATACTTTTAACGTCAATGACCAAATATTGGCAAGCGTGAATGTATGTTGCACACATCCTTTCAATGATATCAAAAAACCTCTTCATATGGGTGAAACAATATACAACCAACATATCCCCTCAGCTTTTTAAAATGCTTTCAAAGCTGGAACTGACATCTTTTTCTGAGTGTATGGTATATTCAGTATACCCTATAAAACAGTTCACTATCCTACATACCTTGATACTACATTGTCCACTTTTTCCCGACAGTCTTTTGAAATCCATTTTTTCATCTTTAGCTTCATCCGCCAATCTACAAAAGTAATGTTACAGATGCAAATCACAAACAGGAGCACCGCAAGGTTACACATATCCCCTAGTTAAGAGTGTCTACAAAGCTCTTTCTATGAGGTCCTGTAGTGACCTTGAGACCACAAAATTAATAGGTTTCTTCCTTTCTTAATAAGAAATCACATGTACAGTATCAAATCAATCGAGAAAAAGATGTGGTCTGTGGAGTGTCTGCCATTTTTCTTTGAAGTCCCATTGTGACCTTGACCTCTGTCCTTCTTACTCTAAAATCAATAGGGTTCTTCCGCTTTGATTGCAAAGCATTAAATCATTTGAGCAAAAATGTTATCTGTAGAGTGTCTACAAGCTGAGTGTCACGTGTTTTACACACACACACACACGGGCACGCGCGCGCGAACAGCCATGCTACTACATGTATATCCCCTCTTGCAATGAATTGCTAGGAGAAAATACGGTAATGTAAATTTCCCTTCTTTCTCTTATCATTTTGATTGTGTTGATGATTCTGTTAATGATTGTGCTTGCACAATATGTGTGTACAAAAAATTTGTTTATCTCCGATTCGTATTTAAAACTCAAGGAAATCTAAGAGATTTATTGAATTCTTTCATAAAACGGGGTTAATGTGTACCTCTTTGTATTTTCTTTTTCATCTGCTTCATTAGTAGAGCTACGGGTATTTCCTTAAAACAAACAAAAGATATCCTCATCATTCTATAGAAGACAACTTAATACATGATACATGTAGACTGTCTATAATGTAAATGTAATATATGAATTTACTTTCTTCGATGGGTATGGATATTAATCCAGGATCATCATGAGCGCCTTCAGCGTTTGCAGTCTCTGAAAATGAATATACAAATGTGATGTCATTAATCAACACATCGCTATTGTTAATCAAGTTAGCTGAATAGGAAGTCAAAATTTCATTCAAAATCAGCGGTATATCTAAAGTACATGTATATGAGCACGAGATCTACATGCAGTCGTTGTTACTGCAATTATTCACACGATTGAGGGTTTATGTTTTAACATATTTTAGATCACCGCGGCGGAGTTGCATAGTCGAATACCCACGGGTGATCTTGTTTTTTTAAAGACGAGATCACCCGTGGGTATCCGACGATGGCGGAGTTGGGAAGAGCATATAACATACCCACAACCGCCAACGGCGTTCATATTTTCATATTTAAACCAATTATCAAGTTGTTATAAGCACTACCTAAACCACGCTTGCGCGAAAATCTCATCTAGGGATATACTCAGCAATTGCATTTTATTTTATCTCTATAATTTAATTCACGTGATTCAGCAGTGATGGGGGCAGGGTTTGGGAATGGACACATTTACTGTAATCCATAATCTAGACCCATTTTACATTGATGTAATAACCACTATCCTCGCGTCGAGTACTAAATGTTTGTATTCTGGGCGTTTACAAAATAATTTTCAAACTTTGTTAATGTTTATGAATGTGGTTACATTCTCTTGTAATTTTAGGTCCCAACGCCAAAACATGTTCAAACCAATGTTTGCCCCAGATGTTGTGTGTTGGTCAGTTTTTTATGATTGTCCAGGTTAAACATTTATGAACAAGTTATATTTTATTTTATAAAACTCAGTTGTGTTCACTGGTAAATAGAAGACTTATCTTGACATACTTTTATAGTAAAGACTTGAGTCGGATGCGTATATAACCTGCATTTTCTCTACAGTGGTACTAGTGACCCAGATACAATTTGAAAATCCAGCATAAATGTATGTCATAATAATCCCAATGATGAATAAAAATATACATCCTAGGTGTACCTGCAATTTTAGGTTACAGATGCTGGGTACGACTTTCATTTCTTTTCTAGAACGATAGACAAATCATTATATATGGTATAACTTTCCACTCTACAGTCATATATTTATATTACTTTGCGACTACATATGCCAGAAATGGTGTTAATCAAATGTGGATTCTAAAAAAATAGAAAGCACGTTTAGTAAACTTGAAATCGCAAAACTTTTCCCAAATCAATAACATCAAAACCTATCATTTTTCAACACTTTACACGACCATTCCTCACGATAATTTAAAGACTAGACATTTTGACATCATAGAAAGTTGTTTCTTCAACAAACATGGAAAATGGAAATATTCTAGTGATCAGTCATCCAAAAAATTACTTTGTTAAACACCACTCTGATTCCACGCACAACTACTCTGAAGTTAAAATTAAAAAATATGCTAGAGTTCCTCATTGACAATATCTTCGTGGTCTTTGGTGATCAGGTCTTCCAACAGTCTGTTGGAATTCCCATGGGCACGAATTATGCTCTTTCGTTAGCTGACCTGTTTCTATATTCCTATGAGGCATAATTTATTCAAAAACTTTTACGTGAGAAGAAAAAATCTCCTACTTTGGCCTTCAATTCAACATTTAGATATATCGACGACGTTTTGTCTATTAACAATAACAACTATCATTCATATATCGATTCGATATATCCATGTGAGCCCGAAATAAAAGACACCTCAGAGTCGTCCTCTTCTGCTTCATACTTAGATATTTTATTGAAAGTAGACATTAAAGGCAAACTGACAACTCAACTGTATGACAAGCAGGATGATTTCAGCTTGTCTATCGTTAACTTCCCATATTTATGTAGCAATATTCTATTATCACCTGCATATTGTGTTTATATATCTCAACTGATTCGATATGCAAGAGCTTATTCTGCGTATGGTCAGTTTTTAAATCGAGGCAAGTTACTGACAAACAAGTTGATGGTACAGGGGATTGAAGTCAGCATTTCGCAATTAAATTCTATGGTCGTTATAACGATTTAGTTCATCAATACAACCTATCATTGGGTCAAATGCTGTCTGACATGTTTCATACCGATTGTTGGGCCGTTCTTGTTACACTGATTTTGTCTACGGATAACATCGTTTACCTGATTAGGATATAGGGCTCACGGCGGGTGTGACCGGTCGACAGGGGATGCTTACTCCTCTTAGGCACCTGATCCCACCTCTGGTGTGTTCAGGGGTCCGTGTTTGCCCAACTATATATTCTGAGATTGATCACTGTTCACCTTTCATGCAATATTTAATAGTTACCCAATATATACATGTACCTGCTAGTCATTGGCATACATGTATTTTCTCAGTTTTCAGTATTCAAAAACACACAAAAGAAGAAATACTAAAAACAACAAGCCTCACTATCTCGGGAAAATGAAGCAAAATTGTGAATAAAAAGTTGTTTCTGAATACACATTGCTAAAATTGCTTTTATACACGGTGTTCTACAACTGTAAGTTTTTGTACACGGTGTTCTACAACTGAAAGTTTTTGTATACAATGTTCTACAACTGTAAGTGTTTATATACGATTTTCTACATGTGAATGACTTTGGGGATGTGGGGAATTGAATTTAGATTTGAGTCAACTTTAACATAACCACGACCGTATGAAGTTTAACGTCTATGGACGAGCAATGAAACTCTGCAAAGGTAAGTAATATAACCTTTATCATCCCGAATATATTGTTTGGATCATTCCCCTTTGACCAGACTCGATAGAGCGTTTAAGAGAATCTAATGAAAAAGTGAAAAAAACGAACAGTAATCAATCTCATAATCCCTATAAAGAATAGAAAATGAGCTGAAAATTTTCGAATTTCATTTTTTCCATTTGCATTGTTTATTTCTATTGTATTTCTAAAGGTCAACCAAAATGTGAATACCAGTTGTTGATACATGTATACAACACTCACAATTCTTTGTTATTCTAACAAGGCTCGTGTCATGTTTTTGTTTACATATAGATTCTTTCATAGAAAATAGCATGCGTTATGATAAACACAGAAACTTTTTAATTGTGTTCAGAATTAACTTGTAAATTAAAAAATACTTTAAACAAAACTTTTACCAGTACAGTGTATATCTAACCTGTGTAAACAAAACTTTTACCAGTATATCTAACCTGTGTAAACAAAACTTTTACCAGTATATCTAACCTGTATAAACAAACCTTTTACCAGTATATCTAACCTGTGTAAATAAAACTTTTACCAGTATATCTAACCTATGTAAACAAAACTTTTATCAGTACATGTATATCTAACCTGTGCAAACAAAACATGCACGAGTGTTGTAATTGTGAGCTCTGTATCTCCTATGTACCTCGACAACTGACATTCAGTTTTTGCTGACGATTAGAAATACATTTTCAGCTCATATCATGTTCATTCTTCTATAACCTCAAGTCGTGTCCATTCTTCTATATGTTGATAAATATTTACCTGTTTTAACACCGGTTTACCACATTTCTCTTTTCCAAATTCAACATTTGGTTGGTGGTTGTTGTTTTTGTTTTTTTTTTTTTGTCTTCATTATTTTTCATTTGTTTGTTTAGCAATAATGTAATGCACTTTAAAGTAATTTACCAATTAAAAGAGATGCTGTTATTTGAAATTTGAAGGATTGATCAATAATAATGATAATGTGGTGTGATCCAAAATATATTCCAAGCTCCCACCAATTATGCATCACTGAATATAAATCTCTTCATTTATTCCCTGTATATGTAGGGGCGATATCAAAAGTTCAATGTCTGACAAAAAACTAAATCCACATAGTTTACACCAAGACTCCTCTTTAAACTATATATGATGAATGTTGAAACTAGACTATACACAAGTAAAAACTATAAACATACGAGTATAAATAACACTCTGTCTACCTTTTCTACTGTTTGTTCACAAATGAAAGCATCACTGAAGAGACATAATTTGTCGAAATGCGCATCTGGTGCATCAAAATTGGTACTGTATAAGTTTTACATATTAACACTATTGGATGCTCATTGAAATGTAACATTATTATGTGCTTTCCCCCTTTTCCACTAAAGTGTAATCGATGTCGAATGACAGAAACTTTTTACCCCCTCCCCCCTTAACTAAATGAATTTACATTTTTATCCGACATCAATCTTTTCTCGCCCCTTATCTCATAAAATAAAACAATATAATTTATTTATACCCTGAATAACTTTCTGGGACAAATGAATCAATCCTCTTTGTGATATAAACATGATGTAAGCACGACTTTCTAAATGCCGGAGAAACAAAGGATTATCATTGACAAACCATTGGTCGATATTACCAGACAGCATGGACGTAATCCCGCCCTTATCTCATTTATGATTTGTTAATTTTTTTAAACAGGAAATCGTTATCATGTCATACATTGCATTTTATTGAATATGTACAATTGTATCTGTCTATTTGTAGATTTTGCATTTATAACATCCCAGTCAATCTAAAAATTACAAGTCTCAGTCTTATTCACCGATTGATGGTCTTCGACACAAGGCATGAGGCTTTGCCCATCTTATGTTTATTTCAATAGTCTGTCTTCTACCTGATGATTTAAAACATATTTACATGTACCTGTTTTGTTGAATATCAATCACATCCCCCATCAGGATATTTAGGACGTCTGTAGTTTCTTTAAGGTGGCCCATTACATAATAATCTTGTTTAATGGCTCGTTTAAGCACCTTGTATGAAACACGAGTTCACCATCGAAAGAGTGATACAAGCTTAGAATTATTTTACGTGAATTGTTACAACAAAAATTTTCTTCTGAAATGATAAAAAGATGCTTTTTTGCAAACAAGGGATTTTAAATCCAAACTTTTCTTTGATTTGATGTATGACATGAATATCTAATTTTAAAAAGGTGAAGAAGACTTGTTCGTGTAAATACTAATAATTTTTTAGATTAAAATATTTGTGAAAATTATAATAGTTTATTGTTAATATTTTTTTTAAATCTACGACTAAAATGTTCAAGAAACAAGTCATTTTAAAAAAAGATATGTTAGCAAAATTCATTTCAAAGAATTTCAAGTGAAATGACAAAATTTCAGAAATATAGCTACTTTTTTAAAATTTGAACCAAACCAAAAATAATTGATGAAATCATAGATCTTACGAGGTGATTTAACTAGCCATTAAATAAAAGTTTGGTGCAATGAGCAACCTTAAATTCGAACATAATACTTTTCAATTTGAAAGACTGTAATTTATACTTTATAGCATGTTTATATGAATATTTTGTCTAATCAAAATCTGTATTGAAAATAATTCTACAAGTACTATGAAGAAAACTATTCTTCAATAGTATTACCCTCAGTATTAGGACTGCATGCTTCTGGTAGTAATTCAGCTTTCTCGGGAGTGGAAGGACTTCCTGCATTCTCTTTAATATGAATAATAAAGTATTATTCAAACAAGTTTTTGAATTTCTATCCTTTTTAAAGAAAACAAGGAACATCACTGTTGTAAGAAACGCTAAGGAGGAACACATCAGATGAAATTTGAAATGAATGAAAAGTGGAGGATATGTACAGTAATATTTTGAAATTGAAAACTTTCAAATTTAAATTGTATATTCAATAAATGCAGTTTCAGTAGAAAGTAATCTGGAAAGAAAAATTAAAACTCCTACTGGACTCAAACCCACAATCTACAAATCAGCGGTCGACACGTTAACCCACTGAGCTACCCAGCGATCAAATTTAAAAATGAATATAAAAATATTGCTGCTATTTGCATTTTCATTCGTTTCTAAAGGAAGTCACTCATTATGACAATGTAGTTCACCTCCTTAAGTAGATACAGACGTGTGTTTACAATCATTATGTTACATCTTAAGTAGATACAGACGTGTGTTTACAATCATTACGTTAAGTAGATACAGACGTGTGTTTACAATCATTATGTTACATCTTAAGTAGATACAGACGTGTGTTTACAATCATTACGTTAAGTAGATACAGACGTGCGTTTACAATCATTACGTTACATCTTAAGTAGATACAGACGTGTGTTTACAATCATTACGTTAAGTAGATACAGACGTGCGTTTACAATCATTATGTTAAGTAGATACAGACATGTGTTTACAATCATTACGTTAAGTAGATACAGACGTGCATTTACAATCATTACGTTACATCTTAAGTAGATACAGACGTGTGTTTACAATCATTACGTTAAGTAGATACAGACGTGCATTTACAATCATTACGTTAAGTAGATACAGACATGTGTTTACAATCATTACGTTAAGTAGATACAGACGTGCGTTTACAATCATTACGTTACATCTTAAGTAGATACAGACGTGCGTTTACAATCATTACGTTACATCTTAAGTAGATACAGACGTGTGTTTACAATCATTACGTTAAGTAGATACAGACGTGCATTTACAATCATTACGTTAAGTAGATACAGACGTGTGTTTACAATCATTACGTTAAGTAGATACATACGTGCGTTTACAATCATTACGTTAAGTAGATACAGACGTGTGTTTACAATCATTACGTTAAGTAGATACAGACGTGCGTTTACAATCATTACGTTAAGTAGATACAGACGTGTGTTTACAATCATTACGTTAAGTAGATACAGACGTGTGTTTACAATTATTATGTTACATCTTAAGTAGATACAGACGTGTGTTTACAATCATTACGTTAAGTAGATACAGATGTGTGTTTACAATCATTACGTTAAGTAGATACAGACATGTGTTTACAATCATTACGTTACATCTAAGTAGACACAGACGTGTGTTTACAATCATTACGTTAAGTAGATATAGACGTGTGTTTACAATCATTACGTTAAGTAGATACAGACGTGTGTTTACAATCCTTACGTTAAGTAGATACAGACGTGTGTTTACAATCCTTACGTTAAGTAGATACAGACGTGTGTTTACAATCATTACGTTACATCTTAAGTAGATACAGACGTGTGTTTACAATCATTACGTTAAGTAGATACAGACATGTGTTTACAATCATTACGTTAAGTAGATACAGACATGTGTTTACAATCATTACGTTACATCTAAGTAGACACAGACGTGTGTTTACAATCCTTACGTTAAGTAGATACAGACGTGTGTTTACAATCCTTACGTTAAGTAGATACAGACGTGTGTTTACAATCATTACATTACATCTTAAGTAGATACAGACGTGTGTTTACAATCATTATGTTACATCTTAAGTAGACACAGACGTGTGTTTACAATCATTACGTTAAGTAGATACAGACGTGTGTTTTCAATCATTACATTACATCTTAAGTAGATACAGACGTGTGTTTACAATCATTACGTTACATCTTAAGTAGATACAGACATGTGTTTACAATCATTACGTTAAGTAGATACAGACGTGTGTTTACAATCATTACGTTACATCTTAAGTAGACACAGACGTGCGTTTACAATCATTACGTTAAGTAGATACAGACATGTGTTTACAATCATTACGTTACATCTTAAGTAGACACAGACGTGTGTTTACAATCATTATGTTACATCTTAAGTAGATACAGACGTGCGTTTACAATCATTACGTTACATCTTAAGTAGATACAGACGTGTGTTTACAATCATTACGTTAAGTAGATACAGACGTGTGTTTACAATCATTACGTTACATCTTAAGTAGATACAGATGTGTGTTTACAATCATTATGTTACATCTTAAGTAGATACAGACATGTGTTTACAATCATTACGTTACATCTTAAGTAGATACAGACGTGTGTTTACAATCATTATGTTACATCTTAAGTAGATACAGATGTGTGTTTACAATCATTACGTTACATCTTAAGTAGACACAGACGTGTGTTTACAATCATTACGTTAAGTAGATACAGACGTGTGTTTTGAATCATTATGTTACATCTTAAGTAGATACAGACGTGTGTTTACAATCATTACGTTAAGTAGATACAGACGTGTGTTTACAATCCTTACGTTAAGTAGATACAGACGTGTGTTTACAATCCTTACGTTAAGTAGATACAGACGTGTGTTTACAATCATTACGTTACATCTTAAGTAGATACAGACGTGTATTTACAATCATTACGTTACATCTTAAGTAGACACAGACGTGTGTTTACAATCATTACGTTACATCTTAAGTAGATACAGACGTGTATTTACAATCATTACGTTAAGTAGATACAGACGTGTGTTTACAATCATTACGTTAAGTAGATACAGACGTGTATTTACAATCATTACGTTAAGTAGATACAGACGTGTGTTTACAATCATTACGTTACATCTTAAGTAGATACAGACGTGTGTTTACAATCATTACGTTAAGTAGATACAGACGTGTGTTTTCAATCATTACGTTAAGTAGATACAGACGTGCGTTTACAATCATTACGTTACATCTTAAATAGATACAGACGTGTGTTTACAATCATTACGTTAAGTAGATACAGATGTGTATTTACAATCATTACGTTAGATCTTAAGTAGATACAGATGTGCATTTACAATCATTACGTTAAGTAGATACAGACGTGTGTTTACAATCATTATGTTAAGTAGATACAGACGTGTGTTTAGAATCATTATGTTAAGTAGATACAGACGTGTGTTTACAATCATTACGTTACATCTTAAGTAGATACAGACGTGTGTTTACAATCATTATGTTACATCTTAAGTAGATACAGACGTGTGTTTACAATCATTACGTTACATCTTAAGTAGATACAGACGTGTATTTACAATCATTACGTTAAGTAAACACAGACGTGTGTTTACAATCATTACGTTAAGTAGATACAGACATGTGTTTACAATCATTATGTTACATCTTAAGTAGACACAGACGTGTGTTTACAATCATTACGTTAAGTAGATACAGACGTGTGTTTACAATCCTTACGTTAAGTAGATACAGACGTGTGTTTACAATCATTATGTTACATCTTAAGTAGATACAGACGTGTGTTTACAATCATTACGTTAAGTAGATACAGACGTGTGTTTACAATCATTATGTTACATCTTAAGTAGACACAGACGTGTGTTTACAATCATTACGTTAAGTAGATACAGACGTGTGTTTACAATCATTACGTTACATCTTAAGTAGATACAGACGTGTGTTTACAATCATTATGTTACATCTTAAGTAGATACAGACGTGTGTTTACAATCATTACGTTACATCTTAAGTAGATACAGACATGTGTTTACAATCATTACATTACATCTTAAGTAGACACAGACGTGTGTTTACAATCATTACGTTACATCTTAAGTAGACACAGACATGTGTTTACAATCATTACGTTACATCTTAAGTAGACACAGACGTGTGTTTACAATCATTACGTTAAGTAGATACAGACGTGTGTTTACAATCATTACGTTAAGTAGATACAGACATGTGTTTACAATCATTACGTTAAGTAGATACAGACGTGTGTTTACAATCATTACGTTAAGTAGATACAGACGTGTGTTTACAATCCTTACGTTAAGTAGATACAGACGTGTGTTTACAATCCTTACGTTAAGTAGATACAGACGTGTGTTTACAATCATTACGTTACATCTTAAGTAGATACAGACGTGTATTTACAATCATTACGTTACATCTTAAGTAGACACAGACGTGTGTTTACAATCATTACGTTACATCTTAAGTAGATACAGACGTGTATTTACAATCATTACGTTAAGTAGATACAGACGTGTGTTTACAATCATTACGTTAAGTAGATACAGACGTGTATTTACAATCATTACGTTAAGTAGATACAGACGTGTGTTTACAATCATTACGTTACATCTTAAGTAGATACAGACGTGTGTTTACAATCATTACGTTAAGTAGATACAGACGTGTGTTTTCAATCATTACGTTAAGTAGATACAGACGTGCGTTTACAATCATTATGTTACATCTTAAATAGATACAGACGTGTGTTTACAATCATTACGTTAAGTAGATACAGATGTGTATTTACAATCATTACGTTAGATCTTAAGTAGATACAGATGTGCATTTACAATCATTACGTTAAGTAGATACAGATGTGTGTTTACAATCATTATGTTAAGTAGATACAGACGTGTGTTTACAATCATTACGTTACATCTTAAGTAGATACAGACGTGTGTTTACAATCATTATGTTACATCTTAAGTAGATACAGACGTGTGTTTACAATCATTACGTTACATCTTAAGTAGATACAGACGTGTGTTTACAATCATTGCGTTAAGTAGATACAGACGTGTGTTTACAATCCTTACGTTAAGTAGATACAGACGTGTGTTTACAATCATTATGTTACATCTTAAGTAGATACAGACGTGTGTTTACAATCATTACGTTAAGTAGATACAGACGTGTGTTTACAATCATTATGTTACATCTTAAGTAGACACAGACGTGTGTTTACAATCATTGCGTTAAGTAGATACAGACGTGTGTTTACAATCCTTACGTTAAGTAGATACAGACGTGTGTTTACAATCATTATGTTACATCTTAAGTAGATACAGACGTGTGTTTACAATCATTACGTTAAGTAGATACAGACGTGTGTTTACAATCATTATGTTACATCTTAAGTAGACACAGACGTGTGTTTACAATCATTACGTTAAGTAGATACAGACGTGTGTTTACAATCATTACGTTACATCTTAAGTAGATACAGACGTGTGTTTACAATCATTATGTTACATCTTAAGTAGATACAGACGTGTGTTTACAATCATTACGTTACATCTTAAGTAGATACAGACATGTGTTTACAATCATTACGTTACATCTTAAGTAAACACAGACGTGTGTTTACAATCATTACGTTACATCTTAAGTAGACACAGACATGTGTTTACAATCATTACGTTACATCTTAAGTAGACACAGACGTGTGTTTACAATCATTACGTTAAGTAGATACAGACGTGTGTTTACAATCATTACGTTAAGTAGATACAGACATGTGTTTACAATCATTACGTTAAGTAGATACAGACGTGTGTTTACAATCATTACGTTAAGTAGATACAGACATGTGTTTACAATCATTACGTTACATCTTAAGTAGATACAGACATGTGTTTACAATCATTACGTTAAGTAGATACAGACGTGTGTTTACAATCATTACGTTAAGTAGATACAGACGTGTGTTTACAATCATTACGTTAAGTAGATACAGACATGTGTTTACAATCATTACGTTAAGTAGATACAGACGTGCGTTTACAATCATTACGTTAAGTAGATACAGACATGTGTTTACAATCATTACGTTACATTTTAAAGTGCATCCTTACCTTGCCTGTGTGCTGTTCTTTTCCACCATTTATCTATTGTCAATAATTTCTTTTTGTATAATAACACACACACAATGTTCTCTATAACCAAAATTAGGATCACTATGCAAACGACGACAATTAATGCAATTAGTGACTTGCAACTGGCTTGTGAATTCGTTCTGTAAATATGATCGTATGTAAAACTTAGTAAACAAACTGAACATAACAAAACACACCGATTATAAAATCCATTTATCGACAACACTTTTGCACTGTACAATGTTGTTGGGTTTTTTTTCTCTTGGGTTTTTTTTCTCTTACGTTTTCTCATTATTGTAAACTTTGGATTTTTTCTTGTAAATGATTGTAAAATCTTTATTGATTCCAAATTAACTGGTTACGTACCCTATTCGAGCTGATTTTTGTGGAGGTGGTGATGGTTACTTACCCTTGTGGAGCTGATTTTTGTGGAGATGGTGATGATATTTTGCTGTAACACGTCTGATCTGTGGTAGTAGTATCACAATAATAATGTTAAAGACGCATACCATCACATGTATGCTTGCATTCTAAACAACACATGTACTTTGTTTTATCCATAACACTTAAGAGTATATTACTGTCTTACTAGAATGCAACACAACTGTAACACAGATCATCAGTGTGAGAATATATTTACACCGATCTAGGCAATAAAATAATGGTCGTAGATAAGATATTACTGTTCTTATACGCTAGGAAATTATTTTGGAGTAATGGATTTCCTAAAACAAATTCAATACACTTAGCAGATGAATTGGACAGAAATCTTGTAGGACAGGGAGGATTAAACTGTGTACAGTCCAGCCCTGGCTGATTGACAATTCTCTCATCTGTAATGCTGAAGCGTGCACAGTAACCTGTCAAAAAGTAAAGATCAATAGCTAGACTTCTATATTTATACAGGTAGTACATTTTAGATTTCAAATTACACAGAGTATATTACAAATGATAATCAAATTTTAGGGAAATTCTTTCTGTCAAGACAATGTCATAAATACCATATATGACAGAGCAACGCCAAATGACAGAAAATGATAGGATTCAAAGAAACATGATTCATCTCTCTCTCTCCTTTTGTCTGTAAGTATAGGGTAGTATTAGTATAAGTAAAATGCTATATTTTTCTCTCTCTCCTTTTGTCTGTAAGTATAGGGCAGTATCAGTAAATTGATGCATTCATTTCTCTCTCCTTTTGTCTTTAAAGGGACATGGACACGATTGAGGGGAAAATTTTATTTTTCCATTTTTGTTGTTTACAATGCTTAACTAAAGTATTTCTGATGGTCAACCAAATTTGAATATCAATTTTTGAGTTACAAGTGAAATACAACACTCCCAATTCTTTGTTATGTAAACAAGGCTCATGGCATCTTTTTGTTTACATATAGATTACTTAATAGAAAATAGCATGTTTAAAGCAAAATGATTTATGTTAAACACGAGAAACTATTTAACTGTTCAATTGTAAATTGAAAAAATGTTCAGCTCAAATCGTGTGCATGCCCCTTTAAGTATAGGGCAGTATCAGTAAAATTATAAATGTGTGCAAGTCTATGTGGAACACACGTGGTAAAGAGAAAAGAAGGGCCTACTTCCGTACTCTGTGGAACTCTGTATTGAAACTGATATACCCACAGTGTGAACGTTCAAAGACAGGATATTTGCTGGTCTGTATCGGCTATCTATGATAATGTAAAATCAGATAACAAACCTGACATATACCATGTTGGAGCACAAACTTCTATAAGCTTTGTTGCTTCTTTGTTTAATATACAGTGGTAGACGAAATCTTCTGGAGACGAGCAGTTCTGATATTTCGCCAGTTTATCGCACCTTTTCTCCTCAGCCGCTATTTTCCATTCCTTCTCATTAGAGGGGCATTTTCCAACGTACGTCACAGTTGGTATGGTCGCTGGACATGTTAGTGCTTTCGGATACTTCATGTCAAAGGTAAAACATGATCGATTTCTCATAAAGAAAAACAAATAATGCAAAAAATGTGAACTTCAATTCTCAGCATTCTAAAATAATACTTACTATCTCTTTTACCAAAATGCTCACATGAAGAAAAATGGATAGGAAGGGATACGGGTCCATTTTTCTTGTTTGTGGACAAGTAACTGCAATATATCAATATTTTATTTCATTGCGTGGCACTACACTATAGAGATTTTTTAAAAGATTTGTATAATGCTGCTATCTGCTACAAATTACGAACAGATTTTGAACTACATACTATTATATTTAACAAAACAGTAAGAAATCATGCAAGAATTTTTACGATAAGTATAGATCTGTTGGTTGTGAACATTTTTGAGATATTCATTATACATGTACATTTCATTTTACTGCTTTGTAACAAAGAAAGCAAATGCACGCCTGTAGCAAAGTTCATTTTCTATATGAAACTCAAATACATGTATAAATTTTAAATCTGCGAAGAATCAACATCTTTTCGTCCTACGACATCCGGGTGAATTTCCTGTTGTCATTTCCCATGGAGAGTCATCTGCAGTTGAGTCACCAGAATTCATTCCAGCAGATAGAAACATCATGAAAGACCACAGTCAAGGTCGTGTAAGTTGCACATTTCTGTACAACTCAATGTCTGATCAGTGAAGTGTGTGGGAGTGTTAATAATGCCTTTAAAAGAGCAGCATGGAGACAAATGTCTACGGAAACAATAGAAAATATACCTCGTCAAACCAGTTTAAACTCTTAAAAGATCTGTAAAGTCATACTGTTAACCGTGTGTTACACCGGGATAAGTCTCTCCATCCTGCGTAAGTCATACTGTTAACCGTGTGTTATTCCAGGATAATTCTCCATCCTGTGTAAATCATACTGTTAACCGTGTGTTATTCCGGGATAATTATCCATCCTAGGTAAATCATACTGTTAACCGTG
Organism: Ostrea edulis; assembly: GCF_947568905.1. NCBI lineage: Eukaryota > Metazoa > Mollusca > Bivalvia > Ostreida > Ostreidae > Ostrea > Ostrea edulis. The sequence continues at coordinate 53,477,630 of NC_079166.1, read as the reverse complement.
TGTTATCCCGGGATAAGTCCCCATCCTGCGTAAATTAAACTTACATGAAGGTTTGGGATTTGTTTGACCTGTAAATGGCAAATCCCACGGTGGTTGCAACAATTTTGAGATTGGTCAAGTCCTTGTTGGTATGAGGAGGAACAGATTTGGACTAAGATGACCAACATTACATCATTTAAATCCCTAAACTGCATAAAGGTATCTGTGCAAAGTTAGTCATTCCATTCTCAGCCCTCAGACAATGGCTGTAAGGAATCATCTACTCTAATACACGGCATGATGCTGCGCGGTGTCCCCCAGAGGTCTTGATTTGTGAAACAATACTGATGGGGAAACCTTTCGCATGTATCGAGTAGTCAGACTGTTCATCTGACCTCAATCCCACTCCCAGTGCTTAGGATTAATATTTTACAGGCCCTGTCGTGTGTTACTAGAGAGACGGGGGACGCTTCTGATGGCAATGCACGAAGATAAAAAGAAAAATGGCTGCAGCAGGCAAACATTACATGGTTTGCGACTCTAACATAAAACTGTTTATCCAAATATTCAAATGTTTTACATTTGACTTGGTTTGTTTGGTTTTTTTACTTCCATACACAAAATGATATTGATACAAGTGGTATATATGATTTTTGTGTTACTATGTGTTAAGACAAGCGAAAATAACGAACAGTGATCAATTTCAGAACTCCGAAAACCAATACAAAATAGAGTTGGGCAAACACGGACCCCTGGATATATCACAGGTGGGATCAGGTGCCTAGAAGGAGTAAGCATCCCCTGTTGACCGTTCACACCCACCGTGAGCCCTATATCTTGATCAGGAACACGAAATGAAATTAATGTTCTTATCACAGTTTTGTGTTTGCAATAAATCTGTCAAAACATTCTAGAAATTCAAATATCATGAAACGTATTTGTAAATTATCTTCTAACATTTTGTCCCATATATATCGTCGACTGCCCTATTTCGGTGACTGACCAGAATCGTTGACCTTTTGTTTACGTGTTCGCGTTGTCGTTTCCGGTTGTAGATTGTGCCATCAATTTCGCCGTAGTGTTTGCAAACATATATAGAGTACGTCTTCATTTTTTTTCCCGAAAATGAACCACTAGAAGGAGAGTATGCAAACAATCAACACGAGCACCCCAAAAATAAGCCCATTTACTTATTACTTTTTCAAGCAAACTTTCAAATTGATATAAAGTATACCAAAAGTCTAGAATTCTACACTATGTTATTTTATTCATTGACGTTTAGTTGCACATTCCTCCTGTATATACGTTTTAACAGTTACAAACTTTTGACAAACTTATATCAACAATGGTCACCGAAATGGATGACGTCGCCGTTTTAGGACCACAAAGTGACATGTTTTTTGTTACGAAAATATATTCAATTAACGTACCAATGGAGTTGGAATTTTTGGATGAAAGTAAGGGAATTTAATTACTTTATTAATCCAAGTGATTAATGAGAAAATCGCGGTTTATCATTAAGGTCACCGAAACTGGTCAGTCGACGATACATACATTACAAACAGGCATAAGAATTGTATGGTTGTAGATATAATGATATTTTGAATTTGACATACCTGTACTACACTATACTTTTTAAAGGTTTTAATTCATGAAAAGAAAAGCAACAGCTGGGTACCAAAAAGTGTAAATCAATTTTGAAATGCATGCCATTATTACCAAAGATTCCAAATGATATAATTTCAAATCCATGTGTTACAAAAAGTATCCACGAGATTTTCTGTGCTTTATATGAGATATTTCTTCACTTAGGGTAGTTATGTATATTTAAGAGTTCATTGCTATTTCCGTGCTCTATATAGAATATTTCAAATGCAATGAGTATCTTGTATGATCATCTTACGTGTACGTCAAATAATTGTATCCTATTTCCAAACTTGAATCTGCACTATGTGAGGAAGTTTCCGTGTAAATTTCAAACTTTTCTGGTCCAGTGATTCTTGAGAAGTTTTTCAAATGACCCCACCCTATTTTTACATTTTGGGGAATATCTCCCCTTTAAGGGGTCGTGGTCCTTCATTAAAACAATTTTGATCCCCCTCACTCAAGAGTGATTTGTACAAAGTTGGAAATTTGCCCAGTGGTTCTGGAGAAGAAGACGAAAATGTGAAAAGTTCACAGACCGATGAACGGACGAACAGACGACAGACAAAAAGTTATCAGAAAAGCTCAGTTGAGCTTTCAGCTCAGATGAGCTAAAAAAAAAAAAAAAAAACAATTAAGATGGACTATGCTTCAAACGGGAAAATGTCATCGAGTAGGAAGTTTGTTTGTTTTGGGGGTTTTTTTATTCGGATGGTAGTAGTCCCTTATGCTTTTGAATGTTCACAGTATAAGCAAATCCATTATGACAGAGTTATCCAATATGTTTGTAGTTTACTACATTTCTCACTCAACAAATTGGCAAGAATAGGGTTCCGTATAATTATTGGTTTTACCTGTATACTTTTATTGGAACATAAAGCGAAAGTGCAATTTGATTTTTTTTTTCTGAAATACCTATTTTTAAACTATTATGCTGTAACTAATAATATTATGCAGCATTTGATTGTCCAGAATAATTACTTACATGTAGAACATGTACCATTGTTATCTACTGTCTCCAGTCATTGACAAAGTGTCTTAACTGAGACGATCACGGTGTTTTCAGTTCCTTATATTGCACAATATATATATATATATATATATATACCTAAATCTCCAGGTAACGTTCGAGTTCGTATGGAAATCCAAATTTTATGCTTTTCTGATAATCACCAAATTCCTCTTTTGTACATGTACAATATCGGCATTCGCCAAACCTTAAAATTCCACGAATAGCCCGGAAGCGCCGCCTAGCTTGTGCAGGTGATTTATTTAAATGGAAACTGAGAAAATGGATCGATCTATGATAAACCGATTGTGACATGCGTTATGTACAAACCGAAACTGGCTGAATTTAACTCATGATAAAGCATTGTTTTTGGATGAGACACTGACGTAGAAAAAAAGAAGAAATAAACAAAGGCAAAAAAAATGAAACTGAATTCCCTCTAAACATCGTCGGACCACAACGGGTTTTCTCTCCTTTACGCTATTGAATGCAGTGTAAAGGATTTAGAGAAAACTCCATGGGTTCCGACAATGGTCTCTACAAGAAAGTTTTTTTCAAAAATGAAACCTAAAATAATGCTTTGAGTAAGACATTTTTTATATTGAATTCTTGAGACGGCGATGCATAAGGCCTAAGCCTTGCGCATTTTTTTTTCTGCGCCGTAAATTGAAAGTTTATATACATGTAAAGAGTGGAACTGTAGCCCTCTGGTCTATCCCAACATCTTCCCAGTGAGCTACAGATCTGCGATTTATGGCATACTGGTTGAAAACTCTCCTGAGTGGGAGAAGGTACACCAGGAAGACAAGGGGGTCGAGAACACACAGACCCTTGTGGACAGTGGTAAATCTGAGGACACACTGGTGTTGATCTTCACCGCTTGGATGCAGCCACTCAGGTAAGATTGTACCCAACGGAGTGCTGTGTCCATCAATCCAACTTCTCCACGTAGTCTCTCCAGCAAGAGGGTATGATCGATGATATCAAATGTCGCACTTAGGTCAAGAAGGACTAGGAGCATAGCGTTACCTTCATCCAGTACTGCTTCTACGTCTGCTTTTATTTGCAGGATAGCTGTCTCAGTGATGGTACCGGTCTTATAAGCTGACTGCAAATCATCATGTAGACCATTCCTGGTGAGATGACTATTAAGCTGCTGTGCAACAACACGCTCGATGACCTTGCTGATGAATGGGATATTTGAGACAGGTCTATAGTTACTAAACGTTTTCATATCAAGTTCAGGCTTTTTCAGATGTGGTGTAACAAGTGCACGTTTCAGCTCATTTGGAAAGACCCCGGTTGAAAGTGATGTATTCATCAGCTCAGTAATAGTCGGTAGCACCACAGAGAGAACAGTGCTGTTCTTCAAGAGCGAAGTGGAGATGGCATCCAGTGAGCAGGTCTTATTAGCACAGCTCCTGATGACCTTGTCCACTTCTTTCTGCGTCTGGACCTTGAATGAACCAAGATGAGGCACTGGTCTGTCCAAGTCAGGAGAAGCTGTATTGTCGTGGAGATCTGAGGCATCGAGACTCTGTGTGATCTTTTGAACTTTGCTGTAGAAAAACTGCACAAAATCGTCGGTAAGGGTCTGGTTACTGGTAGTCGGTGATAAGGGAGTCCCTGCATTATAATTCACCAGACTGCTAATAACTCTGAAAGTCTCTTTACTGTACGCTGTGGTGATTTTTTCCTCATAATAGCTGGACTTAGAGGAGTTGATCATGTGCACCATAGCTCGGGTCTAATCCGCAAGCATCTGTCTATGCACATCCAGGCCTGAGTTCATGGCTTTATCCTCCAACTGTCATCTCCGTTGCCTGGCTTCATGGATTGAGTCATTGTACCACGGTTTGAGGGATTCGCCTTTAATGGTGATGATTCGAAGGGGTGCCATGTTGTCCAGAACCTCTTTTGCTTTGGAATCGACATCTGACAGCAGATGGTTGACATTGCTCCCCTCTTTGGTGGAAGATAGCGATTCTCCTAGCTGCTGTGTCAATATTTCCACAGGGATGCGCGTCAATTGCCTAGCTAGTCGAGCTTTGTTTGCCAGATGTAATGGACAAGCATGGAGTTGGCATGTAACAGCATAATGGTCTGGTATCCCTTTATCAATCACTGAGATTGACTTCACTATTGAGTACATAGGGTCATCCCTTGTGGACACCAAGTCCAGAGTGTGTCCAGCTGCATGAGTGGAGGACATCTACATGTTGTTTGAGGTCTAATCCAGCCACTATGTTCTGTATCTGTTTGGTGTTGGACATGTCCGGTTCGTCATAATGGATGTCCATGTCTCCGAGGATGCACAGTTGGGATGGCGTAGTGGTGCACACATGTGACAGGAATTGTTCCCACTCCTGGAGAAATTGGGTCACTGTGAGACCATTTTGTCGTGAGGGGGAGGATGATACACAAGCATTAGAGTGACAGGATGGTTACCATTGAGTTTGACCGTGCAAGTTTCAAATGTTTTGAATTCAGGTTGAGGGGTACATGTGATATCTATACTGGCCCTGATAACAAAGCCAACCCCTCCCCCTCTAGCCCCTTTGGATATAGGTCTGGGCTCACCAATGTATTTTTACCCCGAGGGGCATAGGTAATTTTTATGTTAACCATCTCCTTCACGCAACCAGATTTCAGTTATAGCCAAGATGTCGACACTCTTATCAGTGATATATTCAGAGGGATACAGCTTTTCCTGCTATAGATCTTGCATTAATCAGATACAAACTGATGGATTTGTCTGTAATGTGCACCTGCTTGTTTTTGGTAGGTATATGCACTATGTTATGTTCATTTACACCACTAAATTGTTTGATGTTTACATTTCTCTCCAAAGAAATCTCACCTGTATTCTCCTCTGTTTGGAAAACTGATCCTCAACCGTTGGAATAGGGACAACCTCGCTAGGCTCATCAGAGACTGTTACAGTTGATATGTGAGTACTGGATGTATCACATGATATACAAACTAGGTTATCCATGTTAACTCTAAATTGTTGGTGTCCCACATATCTAGACCGCTCAACACACACCGTATGGACATGCCTGATGAGCCTGCGTCCAGCTTTCGTTCCTCTTATAACGCGAATTTTTTTAGTATGACCTATCAGAGGTAGGTCAGTTGATCTGACAAAACATATCATACAACTATTGAATATCTTGACGTGCACGAAATTTGATAGAGCGACCTACTATTACAATTAAAGACGGAAGACAGTCAAATCATACGGCAACTTAATTTATTTACATATCTTTTGTAAAAAAAACAAAAAAATTAATAGGACGACTTACCAATACAATGAATCTGAGACAGAAGGAAATCAAGTCGTACGACATTTGAATACCTAGCCGAGTACGAAATTTATTTATTTTTTTTAACTTGATAATACGTACAATTAGGAACAAAGGAAAGTTGATTTGAACCAGAAGAAGTCGTGGAAAGGTCACGCATCAGTGAACACAATGCCTAAAATTATTGTCTACAAAACTGTTTAAAGTGCAAGTTTCTTATGGAAAATATCCCCGTCTTTGTATCCAACAAATTGGTCTGTAAGAGCTCAACAAATCTCAAAAATGGTGGAACTTTCGTAATTAAAAAAAAAATCGGGTTAAACAATCAGAGGTGAAGCCGTCACGACATAGCGCTAACTCAAAACAAACTATTAAAAACGCGGAACGGAAAACAGGATATTGTTATGAGAAAGTCAGGCTTTAGTGAAACTAAATGGATGATAATGAACAAGGGAAGAAGATATTATAGATAAAACGGGAAGTCATCCACAGAATCCACCATTTCATACATGTACTTCACACTAATGCATATCTATTTTAAAACCATTATAGCTTATTATGAAAATATCAATTAAGCAAGAGTCTGTGGTTACATTTACCCCTTTCCCCGGCTTAGCCATTTTCTGATTCAGAAATTCTGAAATATCTCCATCCCCATCCCTGATGTTGTTACACAAAAATAGAATAAATAAATTTCAAAAAATGTACTAAAAATACATGAATTATAAATCAACCCCTTTCAAATTTCATTTCTTTATTCTGGCCACGATCTTATGAGCCTATCCAATGAATAAGAGGTTTTCACCCCCTCCCCCTTAAAACAACATTGAAAAAGAGAAAATAATTTTCTCATCAATTTTCCCCAAACATAATCGAACTTGCTTTTAAGAAAACTAGATATTTTTAAAGATAATTGAACTTGGATTTGATTTTAGTTCTACGCCTGGTATAAAATGAATATGTGTTTCAAAGCGAACGAGTCTGGTGTGAACATGTGGGAACGATTGATGTAAAGCGAAATTCCGTACATGTACCAGTGTTGTATAGTAGCCTTTCCCCCATAGTAGATCCCCCCCCCTCGGAAAAATGGCTATATAGTAGCCTTTCCCCTGGGGGGAAACATTAATATATAGTAGATCTTCCCCCATAGCAGGGTTCCCCCCTCACGTTTTTGGTTTTGATTTTAGAAAACTTACTATGGAAAGTTAGTCGGGATAGGGGGAAAGGTTACTATATATAACACCGGTATCCTGCTGAGAGGTGTTGGACCAAGATACGGCGGGGGGAAACGATTGAAATAGAATTAACGACGACTAAGGTAACGTTTATGACCCTTCCGAATGTAATTAAAAAATCATCTCATTATTAGCTGTGAAAGTGATGGCAACCTTTTTTTCCCCGCAAAATCTCTCAATAGTATAGGAATATATATTAATGACTATTAAAAACATTCATTTTGTATAAAACAAGAAAAACCTGATAAAACCACATTAGATGACCACTTTTAGTGTAAAGAAATATATAAGAAAGAATCATTATCTTGCAAGAGACAACAATTATTTAATCATCAAAATTACATATTCACGTGCCTGCTTTGAGGTTTAAAAGTGTTTGAAATAATTGAATACCAGTGTTTTTCCTGAAACATATGATGTAGAGGAATTGTCATTGAATTTAATTATTGGTTACAAAATGACAGCTAATACCCCTTTAATCTAAATGAAAGATGAAGATAACGAACAATGATCAATCCCATAACTCCTACATGTATATGCAATACAAAATAGATAGTTGGGCAAACACGGTCCCTTGGACACACCAGAGGTGGGATCAGTGCCTAGGATGAGTAAGCATCCCCTGTCGACCGGTAATAAGATATCAGAAGTTAGATAAGAAATAAAATGCCAGAAATTCTCGCATATTTAGGATAAAGTGTCTTTGCCTGATTTTAGATGCTATCTAAGCTACATTAATAATGCTAATTCTATAAAAAAAAAAAAAAAAAAAAAAAAAAAAAAAAAATCCGTTTTCCGTTCCCGTTTTAGCAACATCCACCAATGCCTGCCGCGACACGATCCCTCAGTTTTTAGGGTCTTGTCCGAAAGACCCGTGATTCTCACTTCTAAATGCTGAGCGATTTCAGATATGATCTTAAAATATGATCTTAGGAGATTCCGTGTCGCGGCAAAAGCGTTGGTACATTAAAGAACCCTCGCTGCTACGGCCCTAAACGGTAAGTATATAAGCGAGGTTAAACCGGTTGTTATAGGGAAAAGTTAGCTTCCGCATGCACAAGAGTATGTTTTCACCATTCTCTCACCAGAGGGCGCATAACGCAGTGCTCGTAACGCATGGAACTCTAGAGAGAATGCGTTTTCACCGATGTTGCGACCTTTACTTATAGATTGGAACCTAACAGGGTAGCACGTGACCGTACACAGGGGGGATCAGTTTGTAGATATTAACGGAATCAGCAATATTTCATACACAATTGTGAAGAGAATTAAGAAAAAAAATGTTTTGGGTATAGTTTGTGGCGCTAGCAACAAGACTTAAAATAAAATGTTTGCATGTTTCAAGATTTTTTAAACTCTGTCCTAAACTTTTATTTCAACCTAGAATGTTAAGTTTCTGTTAGAAGTGCACATGCCTATGGTCCAGGTATTACAGTCCTTTAAAGAACAAAAATTGTTCTATTTTAAAATAACTTAACATTGTTTGTACCAAAAAATACTTTTTTCAAACGCAAACAAATTACTGGGTGTATGGATATGCATACAGATATTTCTGCTTTAAGTCGTGTTTGCTTAAAACCACGCTGTGTGACACCGTGTCCCCTCCCTACAAAACCACGCTGTGTGACACCGTGCCCCCTCCCTACAAAACCACGCTGTGTGACACCGTGCCCCCTCCCTACAAAACCACGCTGTGTGACACCGTGCCCCCTCCCTACAAAACCACGCTGTGTGACACCGTGCCCCCTCCCTACAAAACCACGCTGTGTGACACCGTGCCCCCTCCCTACAAAACCACGCTGTGTGACACCGTGCCCCCTCCCTACAAAACCACGCTGTGTGACACCGTGCCCCCTCCCTACAAAACCACGCTGTGTGACACCGTGCCCCCTCCCTACAAAACCACGCTGTGTGACACCGTGCCTCCTCCCTACAAAACCACGCTGTGTGACACCGTGCCCCCTCCCTACAAAACCACGCTGTGTGACACCGTGCCCCCTCCCTACAAAACCACGCTGTGTGACACCGTGCCTCCTCCCTACAAAACCACGCTGTGTGACACCGTGCCCCCTCCCTACAAAACCACGCTGTGTGACACCGTGCCCCCCCCCCTACAAAACCACGCTGTGTGACACCGTGCCCTCTCCCTATAAAACCACGCTGTGTGACACCGTGTCCCCTCCCTACAAAACCACGCTGTGTGACACCGTGCCCTCTCCCTACAAAACCACGCTGTGTGACACCGTGCTCTCTCCCTACAAAACCACGCTGTGTGACACCGTGCCCCCTCCCTACAAAACCACGCTGTGTGACACCGTGCTCTCTCCCTATAAAACCACGCTGTGTGACACCGTGTCCCCTCCCTACAAAACCACGCTGTGTGACACCGTGCCCCCTCCCTACAAAACCAAGCTGTGTGACACCGTGCCCCCTCCCTACAAAAAAACGCTGTGTGACACCGTGCCCCCTCCCTACATGTACATTTTTGTATATGATGCGTTATTGCTTGAAGAGATCAATTCAGGGTAACAAAAGAAGAGACCTATACGGGAGGACAAATTTCCAGAAAAAGTCATTTTTGTTATATCAACTTCCATTGTTTTATTTGGAATAGAGGAATTTTAGAAACCATGCCCGGTTTTAGTATTTACAATTTCGCTCGTGAGATTTAAAAACTGCAGAAATGAAATAATCAAAATCATCTGTATTGAATTTTGATTTTCTACAATCGACAGGGCCGCATTTGGTAGATTTTAGCTTTAGTCATTTACTAAATGTTTTTTTTTTTAATTGTTGAGAATCCACATTTGATTTCACCACTTCTCTCCTTCATAGCAGTTAATGTTTCGTGAGGAGTAACGGTACACTGTATGCATGTAAAACTTATACGGTACGAATTTTGATGCACCAGATGCGCATTTCGACAAATAATGTCTCTCCAGTGATGCTCAACCGAAATGTTTGAAATCCGAAATAACTACGCATGTAATAAAATGTGATATGACGTAAACTAGGAGCGTAATAAAGAATCGGGGTATCTTATAAATAGCTGTAACACGTGCTTTCTTTCACTGGTTCTTCTCCAAACATAATCGTAAAGGCTGTGTATGCGTGCGTGCATGTGTGTGAAGCAGTTGGAAACTTGCATTGTGCATGTACATGTATAATAGACATGCATTGGTGATTTATAATTAGCTAAACTTATAAGAGTCAATGATAGATTAGTTTACCTCAGCAAAGATTAACCAATTCGTCCCAAATGTCAATTATTTAAGCAAGAGGCGAATATAACATTAACGTCATACTTTTTCTAAAACACTATGTGCATGTCATTTTTGCATCGGAAGAAATCAATGATACGCGTCTTTTTGCTCTCCACAATATTGTGTATCATTAGTCTTTACTCTGTACAATATTGTGTATCATTAGTGTTTCTCTGTACAATATTGTGAATTATTAGTATTTACTTTGTACACTATTGTGTATTATCAGTGTTTACTCTGTACACTATTGTGTATTATCAGAGTTTACTCTGTACAATATTGTGTATTATCAGTGTTTACTATGTACACTATTGTGTATTATTAGTGTTTACTCTGTACAATATAGTGTATTATTAGTGTTTACTCTGTACAATATTATGTATTTTTAGTGTTTATCTGTACAATATTGTGTATTATTAGTGTTTACTCTATATTGTGTATTATCAGTGTTTACTCTGTACACTATTGTGTATTATCAGAGTTTACTCTGTACAATATTGTGTATTATCAGTGTTTACTCTGTACACTATTGTGTATTATTAGTGTTTACTCTGTACAATATTGTGTATTATCAGTGTTTACTCTGTACAATATTGTGTATTATTAGTGTTTCTCTGTACAATGTTGTGTATTATTAGTGTTTACTCTGTACAATATTGTGTATTATCAGAGTTTACTCTGTACAATATTGTGTATTATTAGTGTTTACTCTGTACAATATTGTGTATCATTAGTCTTTACTCTGTACAATATTGTGTATTATTAGTGTTTACTTTGTACACTATTGTGTATCATTAGTGTTTATTCTGTACATTATTGTGTATCATTAGTGTTTACTCTGTACACTATTGTGTATCATTAGTGTTTACTCTGTACAATATTGTGTATTATCAGAGTTTACTCTGTACAATATAGTGTATTATCAGTGTTTACTCTGTACAATATTATGTATTATTAGCGTTTACTCTGTACAATATTGTGTATTATTAGTGTCTACTCTGTACAATATAGTGTATTATTAGTGTTTACTCTGTGCAATATTGTGTATTATTAGTGTTTACTCTGTACAATATTGTGTATCATTAGTCTTTACTCTGTACAATATTGTGTGTCATTAGTGTTCTTTTTTAGTATTTACTCTGTACACTATTGTGTATCATTAGTGTTTACTCTGTACAATATTGTGTACTATTAGTGTTTACTCTGTACAATATTGTGTATTATCAGTGTTCACTGTGTACAATATTGTGTACTATTAGTGTTTAATCTGTACAATATAGTGTATTATTAGTATTTACTCTGTACACTATTGTGTATCATTAGTGTTTCTCTGTACAATATAGTGTATTATTAGTATTTACACTGTACAATATTGTGTATTATTAGTATTTACTATGTACATTATTGTGTATCATTAGTGTTTACTCTGTACACTATTGTGTATCATTAGTGTTTACTCTGTATAATATTGTGTATTTATCAGTGTTTAATCTGTACAATATTATGTATTATTAGTGTTTACTCTGTACAATATTGTGTTTTATTAGCGTTTACTATGTACAATGTAGTGTATTATTAGCGTTTACTATGTACAATGTAGTGTATTATTAGTGTTTATTATGTACAATGTAGTGCATTATTAGTGTTTGCTCTGTACAATATTGTGTTATTAGCATTTATTATGTACAATATTGTGTATTATTAGTGTTTACTCTGTACAATATTGTGTATTATTAGTGTTTAATATGTACTATAAATCCTCAGTAAGCAGTTCTGTTTTAGTTTAGTTTGAATATCTATGCAAAATTTATTACATCAGAAATACATTTTTGAATTCAAAAATTTTGGTCATACGTTTACGAAATTCACTAGGATAGCTTGCTTCTCGTGATTAATGAATTCCATTTTTAGACGTATCAGAAACGAATGACTGTATCTAATCCACACTTAGGAATTATATAGTTATTGACTGTTATGAGTCGTGTATTTTGAAATACTTCCCCGTTTGTTTGGCATTATTTCACTTAGATATTTAGGTATTTCTACAGTATGAATTTTTTGCTTAATAGTTAGTTTCGTTCTTTGATGCCGCTCAATGATAGGTACCCATCCTATTTCTAAGTACAAAGACTTCCTTGATACCAAAATTGGAAGACTTGTACCTATTTTTGTTGCATTTAGGTGAACGTTTTTCTTTTTTTCAACCATCAAGAATGCAACCCTCCCAACATATGCGATTTTTTAGTATTCCAAATCTATCTAGGGTGGTTTCATGTATATTTTAAGCAATCTAATTGTTAATTTTGTTTCAAATTTTTCTTCCTTTATACATTATTGTGTAGATCGATCTTTGATTTGTTGGTAAAACATGTCGAGATCTGAAATCGCCTAAAATGAAATGTCGATGAAACTCACTCCAATTTCCTTATCATAAAATTCGTTAACATTACCTGTTACATACCTTACATTCACACCGCATTGTTACCTCTCTATTTAGCAAATAATTTGCATTCTTGGATTCAGCCATCAAAACATATAGAAAATTTACATTCTATTTGATATTTTTAACAACGTATTCTGACATGCATGCAATACCATGCAATGTCTATTAAACTGAGTATATGGATTTATTGGAGATATGTGGAGTAACATCCGGGGTTCTAGACAGGACACATGCAGATAATCTGCAGAAAATAGCCTCGTGCTGAACATTGTTATACATCTCCTGTACTAAATACAATCTTAACAGTTATTTGTTGTAGTCATATTTTATCATTTTACTTACGATTGTGTCATTTCATAAATCTCTGTCTTATTTAATGTTATGATCAAGAAATACATTGACAGACGAGCACAGGTTCATACTGACAAAACGTCGTGAAATGATGATATTCTGAATTTATGTACCTATAGTTTTTCCGTGTGTCGATACTGTTTATTTCACTGAGATGATCCGACTCTCCGGATCACCACTAAGGTACGCCGACTTCACAAGACTAAGATAAATATAGCACTATGTTTATCTGGCGTAAACAGCATTGATTATTGTTAACGCTTTGTAAACTTTAGTTTACGGCTGATAAACTTTGTTTATCAAATGTGAAACTATATCTAACGTTGAAGACTATATGTATCAAATGCAAATCTAGGTTTATCAAATTGAATGAACGTGTTAAGGGTGGGTTTTCTTAATAAATGTCGTTTATCATTTTGTTCGTTTTACGTCCCGTCGAGAATTATTCACTCATATTGAGACGTCACCTGCTGTAGGTGAAGTACCACAAATTTAGACCTATACTTACCGCTCAGGACCGTAGCAGTGATGGTTCTTTGACGTACCAACGCCTGTCTCGATTTTACGGTCATATCCGAAAGACCCGTGATTCTTTTAAATGCCGAGAGTTTGGCGAAGAAGCAATTACTACCTATATTTTACGTCTTAGGTTTGGCGTCAAGCGGCACTCAAACTCACGACCTCCCTGTTACGAAGCGAACGCTCTACCACTGAGCTACCGCGGCGGTAGTTTCGTTGGAATATGACATGAAGTTAGTCACGTGATCAAATTCACATTGAATGCAGTGATAACGGAGAGAAAGCCCGTGGGTTCTGATGGTGACGTTATTGCAGATTTGACAACGTACCAACTTCATGTCATGTCCCCCAGGAACCTCTAAGAAAGATATGTTATTTCTTATATGTAAATATTTATATTTTCAATATTTTGATTTAAATGTTGTTTTCGAGCTTCCATACTTATTTAGCAAATGATCAGACAACACAATATATAATTCATTAGATCTTACACGAATAAACAATTGAGCACAACATCAAAAACAATTGATATGAAATATAGATGGAATATAAAAGATGAAATAAGTGTAAAAAGAAGATAATTTAGAGCGTAGAGTCAACTCAATTAAAAACAACAAAAGTGGAGTACATCCGTTATGTGATTTATTCGATCAGCACAGAGATGGAGAAACCATTGGCCTACAGTACATGAAGTTGAAAATGCAATTGCTTTAAACAGATTTCAACAGAAATTCAGAGGATCTTAGAGAATTAACGGAGGATGGATTGGTCAAGTTGACGTTAAGCTCTTAGTAAGGTATTTGCAAGTTTTGGAATGGAACAACGGCATGTGCATCGTCAGGACTCATGGCTGTAGCATTTACACTGACAAACTAGTGGTTATACACGTAGGACAGATTTAGACGAAGTGCAGGTAGGTTGCTTTCTTTCACCTCCCGTATGTGTAAAAGAAGATAAACACGAACTGAGAGATTTCTCGTGTACGATTTTATGAAGACTCAATGCGATACCTTGACATGAACATAATTTGTCGAGCCTGTTAACTTGCCTCGCCAATGGCCATTGACGGCTGTTGGTTGCCCGCAAACAACAGGATATCCTCATCATAAAGCAAATATAACCCTGCCTCCATTTCCTCGCTTCCAATATCAAAGTCACCGTATAAATATTCGCCATTTTGCAGAAGTTGCAGGTTTAGTTGCAGACGGTATTTAAAATAAATGACGTCTCTTTATGAGTGAAAAAATCTCGAAAGGGGCGTTCAACGATATACAATAAATCGATCAATGTATTGCGTTAAAAAGATGTGCTCTCTAAGACTCAACCTCATATCTCCATTTTAACATAACTAGATCTGTCTTCTGTGACTCTATGGTAGTTGGATTCTGACGTACACGAATTTTCCATCAGCACACTGGATCTCCCATCTTCTCCAGGCGGACGAAACTCAACAGGTTCATAGTAGTTTTCTGACAATGGGTATATCACGGTATTTGAACGATCTCGAAATTGCATTGGGTCAATTCTACATTGCTCGGTAAGATGATCTGGATCACGTGATGTTGACATGTATAAGTGACTGGACCCTGCAACAGCATTTGAATCACAATACGTTCTGTCAGTGTTCACTGCGCAGACGTTACCGTGAGAGGTTGTCGTGTTTGCCACAAGACGGGTGTTTGTTGTTGATTTCCGGACTCGGCAGAATACAAGCATGACAACTAACGCCAAAACGACGACAAAGACCAAAGCTGTCGATGATATAACGACCAAGTTAACCGTTGGATCGTGTGAGTTTTCCTTAGTACTTATCTTGGGTACATGTGTTTCAGGAAGAAAAAAGGAAGTGTCTGAAATTAAAATAACGTGTATTTCTAGAGTATGGCGATGTTCTCTTCTTTCTAATGACATTGTAATAGAAATAAAGTCATTCATCATTAAATAAGGTACCTTCATTCAATGGACAACCAGTTATGTAATGGCAGGCCTCTTCGTTACACTGACACACCTGTTGACATTGTTTACCGTAATTTGGATATCTACATCTGTACAAACACCTATCACCATAGTAGCCTGATCTACAGCCATCTGAAATAATACAAATCAATTAAACTTAACAATAGTCACTTCATATCTCAATCATAAATCAGGCAAGTTTCAGAACCAACCAATTTATTTAAAATAGTTCGAGAGATATTGAATAGGTCAGAGATTTTAAAAGTAAGTCCAACTTCAAGGTAAAAGTCACAAGGTCAAATTTCACGAAATGATAAAGTCTTTCCATAAAGAACCAATATACGAAATATGAAAGCCCTACATTAAATAGTTCAGAGGATATTGAATAGGTAAGGATTTTTTTAAAAGTAGGTCAAACTCTAGAGGTCAAAAGATCAAACACCATTGTGTACAAGGTCTTGCCATAAAGAATCTATATGATACATGTACAAAATATGATAGCCCTACGAGAGATAGTTCCTTATATTTATTTAATAGGTTATGTCTTTTTAAAAGTAGGTCAAACTCCGAGTTCAAAGTCGCAAGGTCAAATATCATGATATCAAATGAAAGGTCATGCCATACAAAATATATACAAGATAGGAAAGATGAACTTAAATAGATCACGACACATTGATCAATCGATAGGTAAGCTTTTTATTAAAAGTAGGTCAAACTTCCAGGTGAAAGTCACAAGATCACTCGTCATTGCATCACATGAGAGATCTTTCCACCAAATGTATATACAAAATATGAAAGCCCTAACTAATTAGTTCAAGAGATATTTTTAAAAATTTTGCATATATATATATATATATATATATATATATATATTGATTGACATTGTTTGTTGTTTAATCGTGTTCTTCTGGTAATCATATTATTTTTCGTTGTCAGCACTATTTACCATATCCGAATCATCAATGGTACAGATTACCAAATATTGTTTTGAACTTAATCACGCCATATCATTATCTTCCCACCATTTTATTCCACAATCACATTGTTTTGGAAGTTTTCCTTCTAAATTTATCTGATTTCTCCATCGTCAGCAAATACGCTTTACAACGAAACCACCACCATTTATATATATATATATATATATATATATATATATATATATATATATCAGCATATAACACTTTGATCCCCTAATGTGGCGCCCACCCTACACCCCAGGTCCATGATTTGCACAAACTTGGAAATAATCTATGTCAGGAAACTTTCATGTTAACTTTTCTGGCCTAGTGAAAAGAAGCTTTTAAAAAATTTCCGTATACACTCGCATGTAAAATTTGATTCCTTATTGTGGCCCCACCCTACCCCTGAGGTCCATGATCTTAACAAACTTGCGTCAGCACTATGCCAGAAAGCTGCCAAGTATTTCAACTTTTCTAGGCCAGTGGTTCTTGAGAAGAAGATTTTTAAAGATTCACCTGTAAAACTTTGATCTCCTATTGTGGCCTCATCTCCCCCCCCCCCCCCCCCCGGGGGGGGGGGGGGGGCATGATTTTAAGAAACTTGAATCTGCACTATGTCAGATGCTGTCAAATAGATTTAAACTTTTCTAGGCTAGTGATTCTTGAAAAGGTTTTTAAAGATTTTCCTAGGTACTCACATGTAAAACTTTGATCCCTTATTTCTTTTCATGATATATTTCTTCGATATATCTCTTTTTCAAATGACATGTTTTTTAAAGATTTTATCCGTAGATTTAAAAAGTATTAACAAATAACGTTTTCAATTTTCATAAATATTTTTTTCTAAAAGAAAAATTAGAACGTTTATATTTGAATCTTTTAGGCATGTTTTATTAGATATATATTCATATCATGCACCAAATCACAGCGAAAGAAGGTGTTGCACGTCTCATGTTAATTTCCCTAAAGGTGTTGCATGAAAAATCGATAATATCAAGTTATTTAAATTTATGATAAAACCAATTGGAACTTATGTCTTGATTCAAAAATTTGTGAAAATAAGTTTAAAAGACGTGTATTGACAAAAATTAGCCAGAATAATTCGAGTTTAAATCAAGAAATAAGCGATTTATATGATTTTTAGAGTTAAAGTGGGGGGGGGGGTATCCCCGAATTTCAGAAAAACTGCCTCCGTGAAACAAAATGAATTTAGCATGAACATGTTCTTCAAGTTTTTCACTAAAAAAAAAAACTGTCGCTTTGAAATTTTGGCTGATGAGTTCCATTATTTATTTATACATGTAGTACTGATGGAACTATTAAAAAATCAAGATTGGAAACCTTAAATATTATACAAATATACCAGACAAATATAAATTTAAATAGCTTCTTCATTGCAAAAATGTTATTGTACTTTAAAGATTATTCAAGTCTTTAATGGTTATAAGGGAGAGGGCATGTCCTCCATGTTATCTGCATACGAATTACTTCTCTACAATACACATGTTGTATCTATTTGAGAATAAATAATGTTGTTGTTGCCGTTGGGAAAAATCACAAAAAATTCATATAAAATAATTGAGAGCTTATATCCCTCTTTCAATGGTGAAATCATACTTAATGAGGTGTTTTAACGAGCCATATAATAAAAGTTTAGTGTAATGAGCTACCTTAACGTAAAAAATATTTTTGCTTGAATCTTAAAAATCCTAGATCGTGAGGAATATTATTGGTTTCATCAACTATTTACGCCTTTAAAAATCTCGAAGCTTAGATTTCTTAATGCATTGGCAATGTGTGTGGGGGGAGGGGGGTAACCTTAGCTACATGAATTCAATTCATACCCTTCAAGCTTACAGTCTTATCTTTTCATTCACTGCATCGAAAACAGTGCAGGGGTAAGGGCAATCACCCAATATATTTTTATTTGCATATGAAAATAACAGAAAATGATCATTGTCAAAAATTGATATATAATAAGGAACAGGAAATTGAAAAGAAAAACATTTACCAACAACCGAGAAACATCCTGTAGTTACGTCACAAAGTCGCTCCTCACATTGACACTTCATCTGACACTCCACGCCATAACCCGGATAAGGACATATTTCTGTACAGTTCGTACCCACATAACCAGGGGAACACTCTGGAAGCAGAAGTTATTTAGAGACTGCGCGCTGTTTATAGACTGTCTAGCTTGTCACGTGATTAGTTGAGAAACAGACAGAAAAAAGAGATAGAGAAAGATATCACCTGTGGTAGTGTTGAAGTCTATAATGGTGATGCTTTGATTTTCCTGAGAAGTAAAAGGGACGGTGGTGCCTATTTGTTATATGTACACTTGGTAGATAGTCCAAGACATGTTGACGGATCAGACATCATTTAAGGAATCTGGGATTGTACGGTTTATCTTTTAATCAGGACAATGCACTCTATTGTACTGATATAGTACTTAACGCTTCTCATACATGCAGATAGATAGAACAGTTTATATCTGTTCATCCAAACACTGCTGTAGTTAGAATATGAAGGCTTTGTATGCGATAAGTATTTTGAAATACATATGTATATTGAAGGGGAGGTAGGAAGACAAGAGAGCTAAACGTTGTATTTAATGCCAAACATCGCTTAGTTGTGGAAACATGAAATGTGATCAAACACAAATCTAATGAAGAATTCAATGAGGATAATAAGTATTTCAATGTGTGACGTATATGAGAAAGGATGAGTAGCTTAGTTATTCATCATCAGTTTGTAACAAAGAGAAGTTGAGAATTTTATTTTAAAATACCTTTACACTCCATTGTAATTTCATCCCAAACAAGGCAGCAATCATCCATTCTACAACGATAATCGAAACCAAAGAAATATTTGTAATACAAGACAAGAACTTTAAACGAATTGATTCCTTACCTTTCACATTTGATATTCTTGGTATAAACCTTATTGAAGTAAATTAAGACCACAGCAATGGAAATGAGCTTTGCTAGATATCCCATGATGTGCCGAGCCATGTCACAGAACATCATGTCGTACAGGAAATCTCATTAGCATGTCATTATAAATGAAACATAAAATCTGGATATTCATTATTTCCTTGTACTATTTGTAAGCATTGTAATGCGTGGTGCCCACCCATCCAAGGCTTGATCACGCTCGTCGTTGCTTAACTTACGTGATGAAGAGAAAGACTCTACCACACCACTAGAAAAGCTAGCTCACTATTGAGGCAGTATAAGTTCCCTCTATACTATCCGCTACACGTTCTCCGCTCAGGGAAGCTTCGTCCCTAAGCTTAGCGTGCGTTCTCTCTGAACGTTTAGCAGGTTTTCAACGGCATTCGCTGTTCCCGATAAGCACCACAGTCGTTCCCGGACGTGGTTCCCAGAGCTCCGAAGAGACTCTGTTTGAAGCAGTCCCACCAAACATCGGAGTCACTACGCTGTCCCCATTTTGTAACGTGTAGCGGTCACCTATCCAAGGACTGATCACGCTCACCGTTGTTTAACTTGCGTGATCAAGATAGAGACTCTATCACATCAGCAGAGGATCTCTCTAGCGAGAAAGTATAAGTTCAATATATACCAGCATGTTCAACAGACAAACGTCATACTGCTGCATGAAATTATAGTATCTCAGTTTTGGTAATTTGAGAAACAACCTTGAGGGGTTTTTGTTGTTTCATGGAGGTTTTTTGTCGTTTTGCATGTAGCAGAGATATAAAGTGATATTTTGCCTGTCTTTGATATAATGGTCTTTCTCATTCCTATGAAGATATAGGTCTTAAGGTGGATCGATCCACATGCGACTTACTAATATTAATGGTTGAAAGTGGAAAAACTGTATTAATTTCAACTCAATATAGTTAGATTTAATAGATAACCAAAGAAAATGTGTATGTTGCCACATTTTTAGAGATGTCAGACGTACAAAAACAGAAGTATATGTTAACAAAAATTTTTGGTTATGCAGAAAAATTAAGATAGATAAAAACTTGTTAAAATGACAAATTTTAAATGTCAATAGTTTAGAAAAACTGCTAATTCATAAATATTTATCAATTAATTGTGGATATTATGGGGAAATCATGTATAAGAGACATGGGGTAGAAGAAATACCAACATAGGAGTTATTGCCCTTGACAACATTTTTAAAATCATAAATAATTCATTATCTATGAAAAATATAAACTTTTTCAGTATCAATAGTTTACCAAATGTTTTATTCTATTCAGTGAATAAAATTCCTCTGAAAGATATATTTCTATCATGCACAAAGTTTGATTTAATAAAAAAATTTGCAAAAACCTATGACATCACACGAGGATCGATCAACCTTAAATCTAATCAACGCTTACATGTTCTTCGTGCAACAATAGTTAGTGATTATGACACGTTTTACTCCTCTAATATGTTATGCTATGAGTAGTGACCAAACGTTATGGGAAGGAACTATATGTAAGTGTGAAGAATCATCGAAACTTGTTTCTGTAACTGCAATTCTATATCAGAAATATGATATTGGATCATCTAAGCTTGTTTCTGTAACTGTCATAACATATCGAATCATTCAAGCCTGTTTTGAATTGGTTGATGAAGATGGGTAGTTGTCAAGTTCAACTTGTAGTGGGTTTGAATGGGGTTAATAATGAGGAAATCATTTTTGATTTCGTTAAAAAGAAAATCCCTATCATTATCTGATGCTAGTTCTTCCTCCCGGGCTGAGAGAATGAGGTCTGTAGGTCTAGCTAACAGGGTTTTGTTTTTAAATCAAGTGATGAAATGCAGCATATTTATATGCACAACCTGGTACTGAACAAACATGTATAAATTTACAGCGCCTAACAAGACAGACGCTTGCAAACATTGAGGAGAATGGGATGCACAGGATGGTAAGGAATTGGATGGTATCTGGGTGCGGGATCTGTTGTTTCGCATAGGATTTGGTATATTTTGATGTGGTTTGAGAAAGACTGTTTGATATGTGGTATATCCGTACCCCATCTGAACCTGTGGATATGCTGTAGTTTTCAATACTCCCTATCATAGAAGTACACTGCTCTAACGGCATGGGATGTGAAAAGCTAATATATGCGTGCGGCATATGACAAATAATCCAAAATTTATGACTAATTTAGAGAGTCATCTTGCAATACCTTTTGCATAATGACCAACTTTGCCACCGGCCATTGAGTAATTGTAATGGACTCTAATTCTAGTTTGCTAGGACCTGACTTAAAGATCAGATTGCTAATCATCTGTATTTGATAAAACCCACTCTGTTCGAGTGGAACTAGAGTTGACAAAGTCAACTATGTCATAAAAATCTTCAACACCCCTCACTCCCCCCCCCCCACCCACCCACCCCCGAGTTCAAAATCCTGCCATAAAAAGTACCTGTAGGGGTCGCTGCACGGTCCTCCTGATTCCTTGTCGCTAGATGATCGAGGATATTGAGAATAAAAGCGTCTTCGTTTGCATCAGTTGTAACAGGGTTAAAGCCACGTGTTACTAGTTAGGTTTTCTCGCCTTGTACCGTATGCAGGGACATCTGCCGAGCGTCTCGTCTGAAAATTGCCGTGCTGAACTGGTAGCCGGGCCAAAGGGGATGTATTTCACACATGTCAGATTTACAGCTGTCGTTGCTGGTTTACGGGTACATGTAAATCGCCACCGATATCCTTGACTGTAAGTAGTGATAGGGACTGTAAGTAGTGATAGGGCCTCCTTACTGTTATAACACAGGGATGTAATAGTGCCCGCTTTTTAAGTCATAATTTCTTAGATGCGGACCATTTGTGAATGGTGTTCCCGCCTGTAAAAGCTGACTTCGGATTCACTATCAGAGTCAAGATCCGACATTTTGTATTGTTCCGGTGAGTACAAGGTGTTTCATTCATCAATTACATGTAGTTCCTCAGTCAGAACGTGGTACTGTGAGTGACATGCATGACGGAATGGGGTGAAAGTCTTCAGGATGACAAAACTACAACCACCACACATGACTGCACAGTCTAAGGAGAACATAAATAATGTCCTGTACAAGTCAAAATTCGTTTCCTCGCAAATAGCGATCAACCGACCTGTTCTTCGTATTGGTGCACAATATACCATAGCGCCCGATGGAAAAGCTCATGTACCGGTACGACCATTTGAAAAATGTATAAATAGTTAATAAGAAAAATTCAGCCAATTCCATGTCCGAAAAAACAAAACAAATTTTTAAAGTTCAGCAAAATCTGTCCGAGAGAATATTGTGGACCTTGCCTCAAGCATTTTCCCTATTGTGGTCAGATCTAAAGGCAAGTACCCCTAGGAATGAAATGATTGGCTACGACCAGTTGTTATTTTTTTAATGGACTAATAGGACATTTGATTGGTTATGGATGGGAGACCTCACAAGGTGCACCATCAAAAATATCCTATGCGGTGCCCTCTATTCTTTGGCAGTCACCATTTCAAATGCCTCGACGGCTGACTGGCCAATCCATTTCTCACTATGCCCATTGGGCTATGGTCAATGACCACAAAGCGTAGAACCCAAAGTCAGCAATCAATATGACCATTAAATCTTCATTTAATTTTTCATATATGTTATTTCTATTTTTTTGTTTTCTATTTCATTGCGTCGCTACATTTGACATCCTGCTGTGACTGCTTTGAATAGGTTTATTTAACAGTTTAAAAATCCATTAAACAACTTTCCATTAAACAACTTTCATTGCACGTTGTTCAGAAGCGGCATTTATTCAAAAAGAAACTGAAACAATTTAATTAAAAATTGTCATAGAAAGGTATCAATGATGTTCATTTGCCTTGTTTTGTTAACTTTCTAACCACATTTTCTTAAGAAACTATCAATTTATCATTCGTAACTTTCAACAAAAGTATGCACAAAATGTTTAGACGGCAAACTATGCATAAAAAAGTAAAGATAATGAGTTTTTATCAATTTTAAAAAGAATACAAAATGGAGAGTAGGGCAAACACGGAGCCCTGGATATCAGTTGTATAGGATGAGTAAGCATTCCCTGTTAACCGGTTACATCCGCCGTTACTTGTATATTACGCGTATCTTGAGGAGATAAAGGGAGTGTACATGGTGTTATATAATGAGAATAAAAGTGAATAGAATAAATATAGTAACACGCATACTGTCACCCATTAAGACGTTCAATGCAAACAAATAAAACAACATAAGTCACAACATAAATTACATTAAGGAAGAAACATTCAGAAGTATTCACAGTTCCTCACAGCACTTTTTTTCAGGGGCAATTTCCCTCAGAGTCGTAGCAATGAGGGTTCTTTAACATGCTACACAGCAACCTTTTCCTATGTTAAACGTCTTAGAAGGGATGAACGGGGGTCAAACTAACGACTTCCGGTCACAAAGCGAACGCTCAAACCACTGACTTGACGCGACCAGTTCATGAACATTTAGTTTCAGCAGATAAATACTCGTATCATACGAGCGCCACATACCGAAGTGGATGTCTACAGAAAGCAAATCGGTGTACGTGTATATGTGTGTGTATGTACATGTATGTATGTATATGTTTTGTTTTTTCTTTCTTCTTTTTTCCTTTTCTCTTTTGTTCTACTCTGGATACTGATTTTGTGTATTGTATACTGTAGTATTTGTATTTCTCTATACCTTTTGTACATTGGTTTATGAGAATAAATCATCATCAAGAATTGATAATGGAAAGAGATGGGAGAAGGCGCATGTACATAATGTAGATGGTGGTTTAATAAGCTACCGCTGTCGAACGCTTGTCAGTATGTGTAGATGGTGGTTTAATAAGCCACCGCTGTCGAACGCTTGTCAGTGAATGTACACTGAGTAGCCAAAAGTATTGCAACAAACATGGCTGACGTCATCACAATTTTACTCGCTTCAAATTTTATTTTTATTGCTGACGCGTAACAAAGTAAGCATGGGTCGTGATGTCAGGTATGCGAATTAACTAGGGTACGAATTATATGGGGAACCGTTTGTACCTGAAAGTAGCAGACGATTTCCAGTAAGGTATCGAATGAAAACACTGTCGAAGAATGAGAGAGAATTGTCAAAGGACCTAAAGAAACGGATTGTAATTCTAAATTCAAAGGGATTTAATGACAACAAAATTAGTGAATCATTGGGAATCCATCGAAGCACTGTTGGATGAGTTTTGAAAAAAATTCCGTCCCAAAGAAAATGTTGAAAACGATCCCCGAAGTGGAAGGCCCCGAGTGATTGATGAGAGGGGTGATCAGAAACTTTATCGCATTCTGAAAACTAACAGAAGGCAATCTCTTCAAGACTTTACATCAACTTTTAATAAGAATGAAGGTACAAATGTGTCCAGGAGAACTGTTCGTCGTAGGTTACATCGGGAAGGATACAGGAGCCGCAAAATTCAGAAAACGCTTACAATCGCTAAAGTCAACAGACAACGTCGAATTTTGTGGTGCCGAGGAAAAGACATTGGAAACCTGAACAGTGGTAGAAAGTTATTTTCTCAGACGAAACACAGGTAGTCATTGGACAAAATAACTCTGTAAGTTTGTGGAGAAAATCGTCTGAGAAGTGGAAGCCTTACCGTCTGAACCAACGCAAAACGCCCGTGAGAGTAAGTTGTATGTTCTGGGGGTG
Source organism: Ostrea edulis (assembly GCF_947568905.1). NCBI lineage: Eukaryota > Metazoa > Mollusca > Bivalvia > Ostreida > Ostreidae > Ostrea > Ostrea edulis. Next base: position 53,452,327 of record NC_079166.1, on the reverse strand, counting down.
TATTACCTATGATGGTATTGGTGTTCATGTACCTGTTGATAGAAATCTAAACTCATCAAAGTATATTGAATTGCTGGATAATCACTTATGGCCTGTTGTTGTCAAAGTTTTTGGAAATCAGCAATTTATTTTCCAAGACGATAATGCCACCCCCACTCCTCTAGACAGACCAATATTTGGAAACAAGAAAACGGTATTCCAAATTTCAACTGGCCTGCACAGTCCTGGGACCTTAATGTCATTGAAAATGTCTGGCGTTGTATCAGAATTAAACTGTCCCGTGAGTTTGATTATATAAAAAACCGGGATGACCTAATGGCTGCAGTGACAAGAATTTGGAATGGCCTCTCTCAAACATATATTCAAGATTACTACAAGTTATTATTCAGAAAGGCTTTGTAACCAAATACTAGGGGGGGGGGGGAATGGTAAATAAATCATGTTTATTTCATTTAAAGTTGGTTTTTTCCATGCAGCTGTAATTTACATTGTGATGACGTCAGCCATGTTTGTTGCAATACTTTTGGCCACTCAGTGTAGATGGTGGTTTAATAAGCCACCGCTGTCGAACGCTTGTCAGTGAATGGAGATGGTGATTTAATAAGCTACCGCAGTCGAACGCTTTTCAGTACAGTATTTGAGAACACACATGTTGCCCATACCCTATAGATCTGTGGAAGAAATGAAAATGTTATTGAACACAAGTGTCAGAGTAACTTTGACAACATCTAGGAATTCTTAAGAACCCTTTGATGATCTAAGATTTGAGTAATCTCTGCCGTTGATAAACTTTATAAAACTGTCAATATGTTCGCACAAAACTATTTCTCGTCTGATTTATTATATCCCGACATTTTGCGAGTATCGTGTAAAGAATGTTTTGTGACGCCTCAGTGAGAGAATGAAATTAGTAACTCAAACTAATTAAAGATTTCCCTATCGTGTGATAGTACAACTAATTATAACCAGTTCATTTCTACTTCCTGGCTGTAGTTTAATTTAGCCAGATCAAACGATCTCGTATTTCCGTGGACTAAACGCCTACTTCAAGTAAAGGTGATTTTAGAATGTTCATTGAAATTCTGATTGAATGTTAAAGATTAATGCTTGTAAAATCATTTACAAATGTCATCAAAGTTCGATTTAAAGTGTATGTTGCTATAATATTTTCTTTGATTCAACAAATATATTTAAAATGTTTCTGTTGCAAAGATAAACAACTATTTATAAGTGAGAAAAGACTTTGATGCATGAAGATCCAGACTTTTGTAAGCTATTTATAATTTCTGTAGTGTGTTAAAATCAGTGTTTACGATAAGTATCGTTACTACAAATTAAAATAATTATACATATGTGCATTTTCTTTATGTACGGTTATCAACTCCTCTAACACCTCTAACTCCTCTAACACTTCTAACACCTCTAAAACATCTAACTCCTCTAACACCTCTAACTCCTCTAACTCCTCTAACTCCTCTAACACCTCTAACTCCTCTAACACCTCTAACTCCTCTAACTCCTCTAACACCTCTAACTCCTCTAACTCCTCTAACACCTCTAACTCCTCTAACACCTCTAACTCCTCTAACTCCTCTAACACCTCTAACACCTCTAACTCCTCTAACACCTCTAACTCCTCTAACTCCTCTAACACCTCTAACTCCTCTAACACCTCTAACTCCTCTAACACCTCTAACACTTCTAACACCTCTAAAACATCTAACTCCTCTAACACCTCTAACTCCTCTAACACCTCTAACACCTCTAACTCCTCTAACACCTCTAACACCTCTAACACCTCTAACTCCTCTAACTCCTCTAACACCTCTAACTCCTCTAACACCTCTAACTCCTCTAACACCTCTAACTCCTCTAACACCTCTAACTCCTCTAACACCTCTAACTCCTCTAACACCTCTAACTCCTCTAACTCCTCTAACACCTCTAACTCCTCTAACACCTCTAACTCCTCTAACACCTCTAACACCTCTAACTCCTCTAACACCTCTAACTCCTCTAACTCCTCTAACACCTCTAACTCCTCTAACACCTCTAACTCCTCTAACTCCTCTAACACCTCTAACACCTCTAACTCCTCTAACACCTCTAACTCCTCTAACTCCTCTAACACCTCTAACTCCTCTAACACCTCTAACTCCTCTAACTCCTCTAACACATCTAACTCCTCTAACACCTCTAACTCCTCTAACTCCTCTAACACCTCTAACTCCTCTAACTCCTCTAACACCTCTAACTCCTCTAACTCCTCTAACACATCTAACTCCTCTAACACCTCTAACTCCTCTAACTCCTCTAACACATCTAACTTGTCATTCCTCAAACTGTGTACAGTTGTTATGGACACATTGAAGATGTGCATGTGTCTTTTTGAAAGTGATCAGACATTTTTCGAAAAATTTGCATGCAGTTGAACTTAGTCATTTGCATAAGCTTTCTTGAATAGACGGTACCTATTTTGTGTAATCAACTCCTCGTATACCTCTAACTTGACATTCCTCAAACTTTGTACAGTTGTTATGAATACATTGAAGATCATCTTCACAAGTCAAGAGTTATTGATTCGGTACCTCGCACTAACCCTAGACATCAGTGACTTTCAAAAAATTGGGCTCGTTCGGATCGTTACCACAAAAGAGTGGGAACCAATGAGAATGCGGTTCTATTTATAACAATGCGAAGCGAGAGATTCAAATAAAAACACGTGTAATGATACCTACAGTTGTGGCTATTTCATTCGTGTAAGCAATATTGTCTTCAGCAAAAAGGTTTCCAAACTTGATCTACTATCCATAAACGTACTTAGTGGTGTAAATATTACAAATGCGCGTGTTTATCAATACAGCAGTATGAGATCGTGTCATGTACACTATCACAAAAATGCAGTGATTTCTTTGGATGTTTTATTTATACTGGATTGCGTAATGGTCTAATGAGCCCAACTTTTATATAGCAACTGATGTCAAGGGTTAGTGCGAGGTAACGAACCAATAACCCTTGACTTGTGAAGATGATTGAAGATATGCATGTGTCCTGTTGAAAATGATCAAACATTTTTCGAAAAATTTACATGTAATTGAACTTTGTCTTTTTTTTAAGCATGTCTTGAATAGACGGTACCCATTTTGTGTAATCAACTCCTCTCACACCTCTAAACTTGACATTCCTCAAACTTTGTACAGTTCTTATGGACACATTGAGGATGTGCATGTGTCTTATGAAAAATGATCAGACATTTTTCGAAAAATTTACATGTTGTTAATCTTTGTCATTTTTTAAGCATGTAACCAACTCCTCTCACAGATTTTACTTGACGTTTTTCAGACCTTGTACATGAAGATATGCATGTGGCATTGCAGGGTTTGACACTAGGGCACGTCCGACAAACCGAGTCTACTGAATGATAGGTCCAGTCGGTTTGATAGTCCGACTGGTCGTGTTAAAAAATAGAAAAGGAAACTTTATTTCAAATCATAAGGTATTTTATTCTACATTAAATTATAACTGTAAAGACTGCGAACAATTTCAAACCATGTGATGACATAATCTTTATTTTGGTTGTAATAAATAAGTCGCGATCAGAGGTGATGTTTTACGACATCTACTCAATGTTGAATAAATGTGTAAAAAGTTTTGTTTCGGATAAGTAGATATAAATTGAATTCATTTTAATTTAGAAAACAGTTTATTTGAATTAATATAAGAAAATGTTCATCAAATTAATACATTACATTGTAAACAGCCGTTTTTCGGTGCTAACATATGTGCGGGAATGTTTGTATGCAAAGAACAGCCTAACAAATTAGTATAAAATATGTCAGACAGCATTCGACCCAACGGCAGGTTGTAAATTAGAGCGTTATAACAACCGTAGAATTTTGGAAATGCTGTTGAAAGCAATTTAACATCAACTTATTTGTCAGTAGCTTGCTTTGATTTAAATAATGATACAAGGTTGTATTTGTAAATTAAATCTTTGTAACAAACATAGAATTTGCGAAATGCTGGCGTTAAACGAGACTGTTGAAACCAATGTAACATCAACTCATTTGTCAGTAGCCTGCCTTGATTTAAATATTTATCTTACGCAGAACATGCTCTTGAGTATATATAATAGCATTGTACTTTGAATAAACTCTAGCATTCATCTAATAATTTTAATTCATGTAAGACTAGTTTTTTCCATGTACGTCGCTATTTCTACATTTTATATAGGAACACACAACAGACATTATTCGAAGCTAATTGGATCGATGATTCGTTTTCTTGAATCTAAAATATCTTACGTCATTTGTGCATTCGGGTCATAAGAAATTAATTTGCGCATACAATTTATATGAAATATGATATGTACTCGTGCATAGTTCTTTTGATAGGATATGACAGTATTAGAATGTTCTAGCAGTATGACCACATCAGCTTACCATTCAAGAGTAGTCTTTCTTTGCATATTGGAATGCATCAGCATCTCTCTGTCGATGTCAAAACATTCACAAACAATCTTTTTGTCAAAAGGACGGTCAGTAAATCACTTCTACATGAATAACAAAACCTCTATTCTTTTTAAACTTTATTTTATAAATCGATATGTGCATAAAATATTTTTATAGATACAGCTGTAATGTATTTCCAGTGTGTAAAAACAGGACGGATCCATACACCAACGTACAGCGCAAAGTCCATAGAACTGGGTACAAATGTTGCTCAGCTTCACCAAGAACCTTTGTAATGTGTTCTATCAAAGTACAATCACTTTTCCTAGCCTGGTACGTACATTTATTTATACTATAAATTGGTGCTGAAATCCCAGTTACTGTGGCTGATGTCAGTGTGTGTTCCTACGGATTTAGTGGACGAGACGCTGTTGGAATGTTTCATATTAAAACCCTGCACAGCACAAGAACATAATACTTTGTAAAGTTTTGTAAAATCGCTTTTAATGCTTTTCCGGAAAGCCGCTAGACGACCAGCATAGATAAACACGTTTACAGCCGAGTTCATGAATAGAAGGATTCGACAGCTAGCCCTGCAACAGAAAAACGTCAAATCTTAGTTGTTTAACACAATGTTTCAACATTGTATCTGGTTCATTACAATTGACAATGTGGCAGAGAAAAACAATCGGGTTTTAAGAAGAAAATACAGGCAAACAAAGTGAACATAAATTTGTCACATCGAGTTTTTATAATTGGGTAGAAAACTTGGTAATTGTAAGTTATGTATATAATATATCACACGTACAGGTTCTAAATGAACTTCAGTTTTATTCTTGACACACTCAAGACATTTCCAAAGAGGTACCTATGGACCTTCTAGTCGACAGCGATTATTTTCTGTCTCATAAATCGCATAAGAACGTCAATATTTGACATATAATTATCTTATATTTATTAGACATTCAAATTATTTTTTAATGTTCTATAAGGTACATCAGTAAATAGTATTATCAATATATCCATTGTAGCCCTTTTGTACTCAAAGAGAACACCTTTACATTGAAAATCTTAAAATATCACTGTGGATGTTAATGAATGATTCCTAGGTATGGAATTCTAACAGCAATATTTTAGTGATGGCATATACATTGCCATTCAATATTTGCATCCATTGGATTTTTAGAGTCAACATAAACCTGGCCCATTATTGAATGCCAACTTTCCATGAAATAATAGGATCCGTACCGAAATGTTCCGAGTACGAGTTACCGTTATTGCAACTTGTCATTTGGTACCAAGATGTTAACCTCCAGCTTTCAAAAACGAATATTGTACCGAGTCAAAATAGTGTGTTCAATATTTCTTTATTTATGTATAACTAGAAAAATAGCTACAGCTTCAATGGTCGTATTCCCGTAAATTCATTTTCAAAGCCCTTTAATCGCTACGCAATCGCATGCAACCAGTACAAATATTTTGAGTATATGTTTGGAATATCATATTGCCCTCAAGTACTCCCACACCTAATTTATTGAACTTAGATGACTATATTTACTTTATGATATAAATGGTATTGTTCATTGTAATGTCAACAGACACTGTGGTCTATAATCCGGTAGTGTGATGTCGAGTGTTAGTTATATATCAGTGTCCAAGAAATGTCCTCCTAATCTTAAGGTTTTCGTCGGATATATATTCCAGTGGAAATTTCGACACATACTAAACAATGATGGACTTTTGTCTTAGTTAATATATGGTTTATGAAATCAAGAAATATGATATTGACTGCCTCGATCACTATGATTGTATAATTCCGAGTTGTCCGATTGGCTGAGATCCGACAAACTAATAATTATAGAATTATAGTGCCCTCGAGGTTAATATAGCATTTAATTTTTTCGCCATCGAACCAGAAATAAATTGAGCATTCCCGAATCGATACAATCGGTTATAATTCGGGGGGGGGGGGTAGTCCAATGAAAACTCGCGTCTCTAATCACTTTCTACTAGGTCTTGCACTTTAGATGTAAACAAAGATGGTTGACTGGGTATCGTTTCTTAAGTTTTAGTTGTCACCTTTGATGTTTTAGATTATTCAATCAGATAATGAAACAATTATTGACATTTTCCCGGCAAATAAAATGCAATATTTACCGAAACCGGAGGGCACTATGAATATTGTTCTTCTCAGATGGCAAAAGTATCGTATTGATCAGCTGTTGACATTGTATCAATGATTGTATAGTATTAACCATAACATAAGTTAAGAATTGTTTACTATCTTACATGCATCTTATCTATTCATACGCAAATAATTTCATCTATTTATAAACAAAGAATTACCTTATGAATGGAGTAACATAGCAATTTACACACGTTATTTCATAGAAGAAATATATCATCATCGGCATCCATCCTATTGTGAAACACCCCAACAAAATTGACACCATGAATGTTGATTTCAGTTCATGACGAATAACATTACTGCTGGCTTTTGGACTGTTATTCCACGGGACGCGTTCCTGGAGGGCTATAATCTTTGCCTTCAAAAAAGTAACACCAAAATGATCTGTTCATCTAAAATGTCGGATAAAGTTACTTAATCTTTGTTATCTAAAATGCAATTTTTAACAAACTTAAGATAATTCTTTTAGATGTAATATGTTAGACACTTGTGAAAAATGAAAACTACAGTACTGTTAATTTTGATTTAACAAGACTTAGTGATGCTGCAGTTGACATGCACAAGACACTATCATGTACATGTAGGATTGACACTTATCGTACCTGTGCCCTTGCAATTCTGGCGATTTTCACATACAGTCCGAGCATGATCAGAAGAGGTAGAAACAGCTGGATAAAGAACAGGACACAGACGTGTGCAATGGAGAAAATGAGCTCGTAACGACACACACTTGTGGGCTCCTTGATGTATTCTTCTGTTAAAGTAAAGTCGAAAAAACATTGAGTAAGTTTGACTCCCTTGAAAGCCTTAGATAAAAAGCCATTATCAACAATTCTTATGTAATTCTAAACGAAACCATCATTTACCTAAGCTTGATACCCTCATATATATTTAAATATGAAATCCATTCGGTCACCTGAGTCACTCAGGTGAGCTATTGCTAAATTCGGTCACCTGGGTCACTCAGGTGAGCTATTGCTAAATTCGGTTACCTGAGTCACTCAGGTGAGCTATTGCTAAATTGGTCAGCGTTCATCGTCGTCCGTTGTACGTCGTTCGTTAACAATCGAAAATATTTAACTTTTTCTTGATAATTACCGTTTAAATTCTTTTTCGAATTTCATTTGAAACATCTTTGGGTCAAGGGGACATCAATTAAACATTTCATGACTTCTACACCCCAGTGGCCTTGGGGACGGGGCAGAAACTGTCAAACATTGATAAATCTTCAAAAAAAATCCCTGCAACCGCGCATCTGTTAAGAAAAAATAAAATGTAGAGCAGTAAGGCCTCTACCAAAAAGTAGAAGAGTTTCTGATTCCACTGTGGGACCAAACTTGGTATACAGTGTTTTGTGTGAAACATTTTTAGAAACTTCTTTATGCTATTGATACTAAATTGAAGTTAAATGGACACTTAGAAGGAGCAGGTAGCTCTTTACCAAAATTGTAAATTTCATGATCCCAGGGGTAGGGTTTTTGTTACAGAATGGGACCAAAATTACCATAGTGATATTGCCTTTATCATTTTCAATTTTACTGATAGTGTATAAAAACCTAAATTCATATAAGTAAAAACAGAAAGGGATATAATACCATAATTGTGACTTCCGTAGCCCCAGGGTAATGACTCTAGGGTGGGTCCAAATTATTCATATAGTGTTACTACAGTATAGCATGTATTCTGTAAAGTCTTTTTTCAGTATGGACATTTTCGGGAGCATTTGTGTACTTTTAAGAGCAAATCGTCTTATACTGCTGCTGAATATAAGAATTTAACTAAGATAAACAGGAAAAGGAGATTTAGGGTTTTCATAGCCCTTGGGGCAAGTGATACTTTTACTAATACTCAGGTGGTCGATAAGGCCTGTGGGACTAGTGATACTTTTACTAATACTCAGGTGATCGATAAGGCCTGTGGGACTAGTGATACTTTTACTAATACTCAGGGGATCGATAAGGCCTGTGGGACTAGTGATACTTTTACTGACACTCAAGTGGTCGATAAGGCCTGTGGGCCTCTTGTTTCTTAAGTGTACACCTTGTGAGAGGACCCAACTGATGACAGACGTTGTATGAGGAGTAGTTTACACAACCAACACGTACTACTCACCTGGATTGTAGATCGTATACATTACAATGCATACTCCTTGTGATAGTACCCAAATGGTAAATATGATGAACTTTGTGGACCTCGTCGTGACGTAGAGATGATATCGTAATGGGTAAACAATGGCAATGTATCGAGTGACTGTGATTGCCACTAAGTGATATGATGAGCAGATCTCCAAAGCAAGCACTTCAGTGACCAAGAAGCGACACACATTCCATTGACCTGTAAATTGAAATTCCTATCAAAATTGAAAAACGCATTTTTACAAAATCCCAAAAAAGTATAATGACTTTCATGGATTTTATCATTTTGGGTGGGGTTTTTTTTTTTTTTTTTTTGGGGGGGGGGGGATAAGAATAACTGCCTGAAAATAGCTTTATGTGAAAATGTCAAACTGGCGGAAAAACGGTATAATTACTATGCCATAATTCCGAGTTACATCGGGATTCATGTTTAAAATACATTTCACTTTTAAACAAAAGCATGACTGTCAGATTCGGTCAGCATAGAGCTCATAGGCGTTCCTCATTCTATTTCGTAAATGTCGAATGATGAGTCTATTTAGGTCTACCCCACTACATGTATATACTATAAAATCAACAGTATATAGATTTTATCAACTTCCGGCCGAGATCAGCCGCATGTCAGAATTATCAATAAATTCAAGAATGCGGGGGAATTGTGCTGGATACTTTATTTTAAGAAATTAGGGTACCCGATGCTGGTGAACAGCCGGACTAACCTGAGAAACTTTTGGTCAATCAGTAAACTTCTTGATTTTATAGTATACAATGTAAACCTATCATTCGTCGTTTACGAAATTAAACGTGGCACATATTATAGATCCCTGTATTATACATAATTCTGTATATGCAGATATTATCATGTTATTAACAAACGGCCCTAATATGGGTGCAAAATTTTAAACTAGAAGATGTGGAAAAAATCTCCTTAAAATACCTTACGTCGAAAAAATATGCAAGATTCCTCAAATAATGTATATTTAAGCTATTGGTTTTCTTTTTTAAATCATAGAATGCGAGGTTACAGTTTGATAGGTTGATGGGGTGTAGAGATAGAATGCGAGGTTACAGTTTGATAGGTTGATGGGGTGTACAGATAGAATGCGAGGTTACAGTTTGATAGGTTGATGGAGTGTACAGATAGAATGCGAGGTTACAGTTTGATAGGTTGATGGAGTGTACAGATAGAATGCGAGGTTACAGTTTGATAGGTTGATGGGGTGTACAGATAGAATGCGAGGTTACAGTTTGATAGGTTGATGGGGTGTACAGATAGAATGCGAGGTTACAGTTTGATAGGTTGATGGGGTGTACAGATAGAATGCGAGGTTACAGTTTGATAGGTTGATGGAGTGTACAGATAGAATGCGAGGTTACAGTTTGATAGGTTGATGGGGTGTACAGATAGAATGCGAGGTTACAGTTTGATAGGTTGATGGGGTATACAGATAGAATGCGAGGTTACAGTTTGATAGGTTGATGGGGTGTACAGATAGAATGCGAGGTTACAGTTTGATAGGTTGATGGGGTGTACAGATAGAATTCGAGGTTACAGTTTGATAGGTTGATGGGGTGTACAGATAGAATGCGAGGTTACAGTTTGATAGGTTGATGGGGTGTACAGATAGAATGCGAGGTTACAGTTTGATAGGTTGATGGGGTGTACAGATAGAATGCGAGGTTACAGTTTGATAGGTTGATGGGGTGTACAGATAGAATGCGAGGTTACAGTTTGATAGGTTGATGGGGTGTACAGATAGAATGCGAGGTTACAGTTTGATAGGTTGATGGGGTGTACAGATAGAATGCGAGGTTACAGTTTGATAGGTTGATGGGGTGTACAGATATATAAGGAACATTATGAATTTAAAATTACTTCAAATCATTATATATGAATACAGAGACCAATCGTAACCTATGATAAGGAATGCTAGAGATTAAAAAAAAATACCCATAATCAGGAAAGATTCAGAAATCAAAAGTTGCCGATCATCAGAAATGGTACAGAGATATATTTTTACAGGGTGTATTCATTTGTATGCAATAAATGTATATAAAGATGCCCATATGCTTTGAAAGGATATTGACGTTTTTCTAACGTTTTCTGACGTGGTTTTTTTTTTTTTTTTTTTGGTTTTTTGGTTTTTTTTGGGGGGGGGGTGTAAAGAAAGCCTTGCTGTGTTATGTCAGTAAGAGGGAGCAGGAAAATCGTTATCGAATTTCAGAGATTAAAAGCGTATAGCTGGGTCTATGTAATATGGTTGTTGGGTTTTTTTCCCACAAGCTAGTATACGTAACATTCCAGCTGAAACAATGTTCTCGAGATGAGGCTGTATCCATGAATCTACAAACTTTTGAACAAACAGAGATGCTATAATAGCAAACACGTTCCAAGACTCGCGAAATCTGTGACGTACTATCCACTGGAATTATGGCGGAAGGGAGGTTTGGTACGGTCAATAGAACTATAAAGATAGAAACTATTTTCCTTTGTGCTTCGCCGCCTCGAGGAATTATCCTTTTTGTTTCTGAGGTAACATGACTTTTGCTATTTCCCTTATACCTATTTTATAACTGTATATAATACTTCACAATTGTTTATTTCTGTAGCTAATAACGGGTCATGGTAGCTTGGGTAGGGCGCTCGGTTCGCTAGCGGAGGTCCTGGGTTCGATTCTCTATCTTGGTGCCGCGTCAATATTAAGACGGTTAGCCTAAGTGCATGTAGTGAGTGTTCCTCCACCTATAAGTACATGTAGTGAGTGTTCCTCCACCTATAAGTACATGTAGTGAGTGTTCCTCCACCTATAAGTACATGTAGTGAGTGTTCCTCCACCTATAAATACATGTAGTGAGTGTTCCTCCACCTATAAGTACATGTAGTGAGTGTTCCTCCACCTATAAGTACATGTAGTGAGTGTTCCTCCACCTATAAGTACATGTAGTGAGTGTTCCTCCACCTATAAGTACATGTAGTGAGTGTTCCTCCACCTATAAGTACATGTAGTGAGTGTTCCTCCACCTATAACAGTGGAGGTTATCCGGTCTTTCGGATGTTGGCACGATAAAGATCCCTCGCTGCTTCGACCGTAAACGCCATCTATAAGTCGAAAAATTATGGCTGGTGACGTGTTTACATGAGTGAAAGTATTTCGAATAGGTCGCAAAAGAACATATAAGCAAACTATGATAAATAAAAGTGTTACATTTTTTTAGGTCACCTGAATTCATTCAGGTGACCTATTGCTATCTGTTTTTGTCCGTTGTCGTTCGTCGTGCGTCGTACGTTAACATTTGAACATTTTCAGCTTCTTCTCTGAAACCCCTGAACCAATTTCAACCAATTTTGGCATATAGCATCTGTGGGTGAAGGGGAACAAAAATTGTGAAATTCGTGGTCCCTGCCCCCCTGGGGCCTGAGGGGTGGGGCAAAAACCATCAAAATGAGTGTAATTTTAAAAAATCTTCTTCTTTACTCCTGGACATCAAGAAGCCAAACTGTGGGCATAATTATAATGAGCATTGAGCCCTCTACCAAAATTGTGAAATTCATGACCCCTGGGGCAGGGGTTCTTGTGTTAGGGTGGGGCTCTATTGGTCATATAGTGAAAATGGCAAAAACCATCAAAATGAGTGTAATTTTAAAAAATCTTCTTCTTTACTCCTGGACATCAAGAAGCCAAACTGTGGGCATAATTATAATGAGCATTGAGCCCTCTACCAAAATTGTGAAATTCATGGCCCCTGGGGCAGGGGTTCTTGTGTTAGGGTGGGGCTCTATTGGTCATATAGTGAAAATGTAGGAATTCTTTTAAAATCTTCTCTGTCTCTGGGTATTAAGTAGACAAACTAATAGCATGGTAATGATGAGCAAGGATGCCTCTTTATACCCCCCGCAACAAGTTGTGGGGGGGGGTATACTGGAATCGAGTTGTCCGTCTGTCCGTCCGTCTGTCCGTCTGTAGATGCAATGGTTTCCGGGCTCTAAAGCATTATCCTTTCCACCTACCGTCACCATATCATATATATGGACTACCCATGGGATGAAGATGTTCCCTATCGATTTTGGGGTCAAAAGGTCAAAGGTCAAGCACACTGGACATCGAAGTAGCAATATGGTTTCCGGGCTCTAAAGTGTTATCCTTTCCACCTACAGTCACCATATCATACATATGGACTACCCATAGGATGAAGATGTTCCCTATCGATTTTGGGGTCAAAAGGTCAAAGGTCAAGCGCACTGGACATTGAAGTAGCAATATGGTTTTCGGGCTCTAAAGCGTTATCCTTTCCACCTACAGTCACCATATCATATATATGGACTACTAATGGGATGAAGATGATCCCTATCGATTTTGGGGTCAAAAGGTCAAAGGTCACGCGCACTGGACATTGAAGTAGCAATATGGTTTCCGGGCTCTAAAGCGTTATCCTTTCCACCTACAGTCACCATATCATACATATGGACTACCCATGGGATGAAGATGTTCCCTATCGACTTTGGGGTCAAAAGGTCAAAGGTCATGCGCACTGGACATCGAAGTAGCAACACTCAGAAAAGAGGTAGTTTATACTTATTACCAACACCCTTTGGGGGATTGGGGTAAGCGGGGGGTATTCTTAGTGAGCATTGCTCACAGTACCTCTTGTTAAAAATTGTGAAATTCATGGCCCCTGGATCAGGGGTTCTGGTGCTAGGGTGGGGCTCTATAAGTCATATAGTGAAAATGCATTATTTCTTTGAAAATCTTCTTCTCTGTCCTTGGGTATTAAGTAGACAAACCAATAGCATGATTATGATGAGCAAGGATGCCTCTTTCAAAATTGTGAAATTTATGGCCCCTGGGTCAGGGGTTCTGGTATTAGGGTGGGGCCCTATTGATCATATAGTGAAAATGCATTTTATTTCTTTGAAAAACTTCTCCTCTGCTGCTGGGTATTAAGTAGACAAACTAATAGTATGATAATGATGATCAAGGATGCTTCTTTCAAAACTGAAATTTATGGCCCCTGGGTCAGGGGTTCTGGTGCAAAGGCGGGGCTGACCACATAGGTATTCAATGTTTCTTCCATCCAAAAGTAAAATTCTTATATTTAAACACAAACCTAATTCAAACATTGGAAGGTTGTTACATGATACTCAGGTGACCTATAAGGCCCCTGGGCCTCTTGTTTACTAAAGTAAATAAAAGTATCACAGGTTTTACCACAGTAAATAAAAGTATCGCAGTTATTTTTATGCATAGTATCAAAGTTTATTTCATAATAAATCTATAGGATAAATCGGAATCCGATTCCTGGTGTGGAGACAATATATGGACATGAGCCTGAACCCGAGGTGAAGATGATGCTAATGAGAATGAGAGCCAAAAAAATTCTTGTTTTCGTTTCGAGAAGCAGTAATTAAACATAATTGTTGAATTAGTAAGCAAACAGCACGAATTTTTACAAATAATTTTCAAAAGATCTGACAAAGGATGAATAGAGTTTGAAAGAAACATTCTTGTGTGTTACGGGTGGCGTATAAGGAGAAAGGGGTGATATATCCACGTGCAGGATCCCGTGATCTTAAAGTGTTTTGCTTTCAATTTATTTTTACATTGCAATAACCTTTAAAATGGTACAATCATGTTTCCTGATTCTATAGAATTTTCTTTAGCTGAATTAGCAGTAAGTTACTTCAAAGGGACAAATGTGTTACATTGGTAAATGTCAATAATTTTTTAATCTCGAAGGAGGTGCAACAGGATATTGAGCAGCAGACAAGCGTTCATTTTTCTCGTTTATTTTCTTATTTCCCTAAAGCTGTAGATTTCAAATTTCCGGAGCTCATCCGTCTCAAACATCCCTAATTTAATGCAATACTGATTTCTAAAATAGTAAACAATAATTAAGGAAAATGAATTAACATTTAGTGAATTCAACCTTCAGGTTTTGGGTTTTTTTCTTTTGACATCTTTTGAATTACAGTAACAAAGTGCAAAACAATTGAAGGCTGGTGAATATATACGCGTCATCACTGACTCATCAGAAGGCTAGGTACATCTATATTCTCAATATGTACCCTAGTTTTGGTGTATCAAACCTTTTTTTATCCTTTTCATAATTTTGCACTTATACCACTAAAAAAATGTAAACAACTAAAAATAATTTTTCTTCACCTCGGTTTTATTGCACAGTTTCATGTACATGTATCTGTGTAGACAACTAAGATGATCATTCAAATACTCAAAGCATTCAAAATGTTCTACAGCTTTGAAAACGCAGTACATATGGCATGACACTGTGTATGTATTCATGTCATAAATCTTTATACTAATCCTTTTGTCAACAATTTGTACCTTCAAAGACTAACAATATCTACAATTAGATCATTTAAGGATTTGAACGATCGAAATTCACGTTTACCTCGAATTTTATAAAAATCGAAGTAAATCTATATTCATGTGTTTTTTCGTGTCGTAGTTCATTTCAGTGATTTATATAACTTTTGTATTTTACACACATACACACTTACACACAGAGAGAGAGAGAGAGAGAGAGAGAGAGAGAGAGAGAGAGAGATTGTATCTGCAATGCATGAATGCAACAGATATCATTTTCCAAAAAATATAGATGCATTTCGAATAAATAATATTCCCTGTCTGGTTTCACGTCTCACCGAAACAACAAACTGCTGGTGTATGAATGATATCATTTCCAGCCACAACACGTAATAAACTGTTTTCATTTTGACTGTTTTGGACATCAAATGTTTAGAATATCAGAGATTTTTCAACCAATTCTAACTTTTGAAACTTGGGGATTGTTTTAATCCACACGTGATTATGTTTTCTTGTACGTCAAAACATCAGAATTTACACCTACAACAACATAAGTGCGGAAGTTCCATGGGGAAGGACGGTGGCAGCTGTCCTCGCAGACTTGGTCTCTATCATTCTACTTGCTTCCCCCTTAGGTTTCATTACAAGAAGTGGTATTATTCAAGCTCATTGTCCCAGATTTATTTTTAAGTACTTGAAAACAAATTCTGATAACACTGTTTACGTGTTTGGTGAACAAAATAAGATTGTTAGAATATTATAGTTCGGTGTATCAGGGGAAATTCTGTGTTTTTCGTAAACCGCCTAAGCTACTGAGTCACCCTGCTTGGGGAAAAACATAACAATTTCCGGATAACGAACTTAAGACCAGGAAGTTCAAAAATCTCAATGAAATGCTTTCTTTATAATGCACACCATGTAAGTATCCTGTTTATGTTAAATTGTGTCTCAAAACACGAATGACATGTAAATACTGTGTAGATAAAATCATCTGAAGATGGAACTTTTATCAGTGACATGCATTATCTTATAGAGACCTTTGTTTCGTTTTTTATTTGATACAGACATTTCCTAACGAGGAATTTCCCCAGTGTTTTCTGAAGCGTTATGTAATTTTGATAATTTCGGAATGTCTTGAGATATGCCTAGCTGTTTATCGTATTTTTGTACAATTTCCGGTTCTGTCGATCAGTGTACCTGTATCTAGTAACACAAGAACATTTATTACTTTTAAGTGAAGCAGTTTATGGCGTAGTGGTGTGAAGGACCGTGTAGATGATCCTTAATTCTCGCTTCCACGGCAATATATCTGCCATCAGTACTACTGACAAAATGTCAACTCATTTAAATAACTATCCAAAGAACAGTTAGCCGTTTACTGCCAATTAGAGTTCAGACTGAACACCATTATTCTTGAGTCTAGAAATGAAATACATTTGAGACATTATTATTCCATCTCTGTCCACTGCTTTACGTGATGAGGTGAACAAGCATCAGAGGACCGTCAAATCATTCGTTGCCCTTCATTGATTTTTTATGTTTTGTTAAAATTGATATTTGATCATTATATTTTAAACCAGTAATTTTGGATCCCTTATAAAATCAGATTTAAAACAAAGCGAGTGTACAAGATTTGTGTCTTGTAAAATATAAACGAGCTAAGGACAAAATTCTACGATGATAAAGAAAAAGTTCAGATCAAATGTATCAAAATATGCATAAAAAGGACAAAATTACTAATATTTTTGCAATAACTTGTATATAGATATAGACTGGTATGTTTGTATGCTAATAAAGTAATTGCTTACTAAATGATTTTTTCCTCTTCGAAAGAATCGCATCTTTTAAAAGTAATATATTCCTGAGATTTTGTTAAGAGATAGGTTCTAGTATTCTTACCCAATGGACGGCTGATTTCTGGTACATGTTCTAGATGAGAAATATTGTACACAGGATAAATAAATCCAATGAGCAAGTCCGTAACGGCTAAACTCACGATATAAAAATTACATGGCTGTCGTAGATTGGGTGTCTTCATCACGGTTCTGATGACCAGGATGTTACCAGGAATATTGATACAGGCAATGATAGAAAACATCCCGTAATAGTAAACATAAAACACAGTTCCTGGATCAGGGCTGCTGTGAACCTGCTCCATCACTGTGCTGTTCAGATGTGTTGGAGTGGTATTGAAAGCATTGTCGTCTGTAACAGATGGTTGCGCCATTTTATCGCTACCAATGGACTGATCTATCTACTTTATCCGGTAGAGCATTACTTAATTCCCAATGACATTTCAAACACAACATTGTCTTTCCAATGAAAAGCACATTTCTGTTTTTGTTCTGAACAGGGAAGCCATTCGTTTATGCGCAAGGATGAGTGCATTTCTCGAGCTCGCTGTAATAAATAAAGCTGTCTTGTCCAAAGTAAATATGCATCGGATTTTTCCCGGGAATAGCTTATCTCTATCCAAATACACTGAGAAACGTTTAAATGATTAAATTTATATTCAGACTGTTTTAGATTTAATAAAACCGATAGAATGAGGAAATAAATTCCTAATAAAAGTTCCTGGTGTTTCTAAATCTGGCATCAAACACAATTTCAAAAAAACTTTCTAAGTTTTTCGTCCTATAGATTTTTCATATTTTAAGATGGAGTCTTTTCTCCCAATATAGCCAACCAACATTATTGTTTTTATTGCACAGTCATTGTAAATATGGAAGCTATTTTGAGGGATTTTTTGTAAAATGCATTCACATGCTGTGGAATGAAAATCACATTCTTTTTAGTTAAAAATCGGGATCCAAAAATAATTTCATTAAGGCCCCAAATTTTAAAACGTTTATAGAAAATGTATTCTTACATTGCATTCAATCTTTGTATGAATGGTAATCCTGGAATGGGACAAGTAAAACAACATAAAACAAACACGCTTAAGATCAAAGGCACCACATAGGATAACCAGCACCACATAGAATAACAGGCACCACATATCATCACAACCACTACATAGGATAACAAGCACTACATAGGATAACAAGCACCATATAGGATAACAAGCACTACATTGGATACTAAGCATTACATAGGATAACAAGCACCACATGGGATAACAAGCATCACATAGGGTAACAAACACCACATAGGACAACAAGCTCCTCATAGGATAACAAGCACTACCTAGGATAACAAGCAACACATGGGATAACAAGCACCACATAGGATAACAAGAACTACATAGGATAACAAGCAACACATAGGATAACAAGCACCACATAGGATAACAAGCACCACATAGGATAACAAGCATTACATAGGATAACAAGCACCACATAAAAATACAAACACCACATAGGATGATAAGCATCACATAGGAAAACAAACACCACATAGGATAACAAGCACTACATAGGATAACAAGCAACACATAGGATAACAAGCACCACATAGGATAACAAGCACCACATAGGATAACAAGCATTGCCTAGGATAACAAGCATTACATAGGATAGCAAGCACCACATCAAATAACAAACATCACATAGGATAACAAGCATTACATAGGATAACAAGCACCACATAAAATAACAAGCACCACATGGGATAACAAGCATTACATAGGATAACAAGCACCACATAAAAATACAAACACCACATAGGATGATAAGCATCACATAGGAAAACAAACACCACATAGGATAACAAGCACCACATGGGATAACAAGCACCACATAGGATAACAAGCACTACATAGGACAACAAGCACTATATAGGATAACAAGCACTACATTGGATACTAAGCATTACATAGGATAACAAGCACCACATGGGATAACAAGCACCACATGGGATAACAAGCACTACATAGGATAACAAGCACCACATAGGATAACAAGCACACATAGGATAACAAGCACCGCATAGGATGACAAGCAACACATGGGATAACAAGCACTATATAGGATAACAAGCACCACATAGGATAACAAGCACACATAGGATAACAAGCACCGCATAGGATGACAAGCAACACATGGGATAACAAGCACTATATAGGATAACAAGCACCACATAGGATAACAAGCACACATAGGATAACAAGCACCGCATAGGATGACAAGCACTATATAGGATAACAAGCACTATATAGGATAACAAGCACCGCATAGGATAACAAGCAACACATAGGATAGCAACCACAACATAGGATGACAAGCACCACATAGGATAACAAGCACCACAAAGGATAACAAGCACCAAAGAATACAAAATCATATGAACAATAAACGCTAGGACGCTGCTCTTTTAATGATCACCAATGAATTTAGATAAAGGCACACAAATTCAATATTACATCTGAAGTTGCGTTTGTATTCAAGCCCTTTTTACGAAAAACTCCTCTTATTATTACTATGGTTCACCTACTTGTAGCTACGCCCCTGAGTTGTTTATTTTACAAGCATTTTAAACTGTCAAAATTCAACGTTTGTCGTTAATTTTCTTGATTACTTTAATCCTATTTTCCTCGCTACAATTATTATAAAAAAAATTGTCCATATTGAAATACTCATAATTCAGGGGCGTAACAAATGATAAATGATACTGTAGGCACCAAGCGGCAAGGGATCTGGGGACTGCGTAAGGTTCCCAGCTGATCCAGGAAAGGGCTCTGGTAGGGGGTCCTGCCGAAAACGGATTTAAGCATTCTGAAATGTTATAGGATGGCTGTTTTATCTTCATATTGATTCAGAATTGCCTGATGTTAGCCTAGTCGAAACTTTCAAATAAAAATCAAGATTAAAGCCAGGATACAGAAAATTTTGAACATGCATGAACAAAGATTAAACTTTATTTTTTACGGTCAATGGAAATAGCATAATAATCAAAGTGACTCTATCAAGAACGTGCGGAGATAGATATAGACGACATATTTATTTTAGGCATTGACGACTTCATTGTGTGTGTGTTCTGTGTAGTACTGGGTTTGTGTGCTTCCGTCGATGTCGCGCCCCTGACTCTGCTATATGTAACGTGTAGGGGGTCAGACTACATGTATCTGTCTGCCTTATATCGTGGGACCGGGTCTGCGTAGTAGCAGACTTCAGAGAGCTTGGTGCACTTCATAACATACAGATATGCGCAACGTATTTACAGGAGAACTTAATGCGCTTCAATATATACAAATATGCGCACCGTATATAAATGATCTACCTGATCTTCGCTATGGATGTTAATTGTTTGCTTTCCTTCTGTCCTGTCACAAGACCTCATGGAGACCTAGGGCTCACCAGGTTTACAGAGCCTTACTGAAACCAAGTATCTATGCAGAGGATACCAGCACCTCCTGCGGATGCTAGATACAAGGGGATACCAACATCCCTTCCAAACTAGGCTTCACGAGGATACCAACACCTCTCGTACCCGCAACTCTGCCAATGAGATACAACATCTCAATTAATGTCACTGACGCTTCTTCAGCCTCAATAACGCTGCTACACAAGTTCCCTAGCACCTATTCAGCATTAGTGATGCTTGTGTAGAGAGGAATCCCTCTCTAGCAGTTGCAATATAGTCTTCTTTTCCTCCTGGTGTATGCTGCTTAGAATTTTACATAGTCCTGCAGCCAGACTGGGGGTTGACGTGTTCGTTTGCTTCCAAGCTAACTCTCTTAGACTGGAGTGTAATATCATTGTCCCTGTCGTTAACCCCATAATCGTCAACTTTGTCTGCCAAAAATTAAGGTTCTTTAAGTTGCATGCGATCTACGTGGATCATTTGGGTTTTACCACGAGGACCATCTGATTTCTTACTGACTATAGTGTATGGACCCCTTCAGTAGCTTGTAAATATGGGGGGAATGACTTGCTTTCTTCTGCAGAAAGAAAACATACACCTTGTCATCTTTTGTGAATACCTACCAGTTTATCTTGGCATCATGTTATCGTTTTTGCCTGCACATTTCTTGGCTTGTATGATGTCTTACTGCACTGTGAGCTTCTTCCAAGCGTGTTTTCAGCTCCCATACCCACTTATACTGAGGAATATCGCTTACATTAGGCAGCATTTCGTACATAATATTAGAGTTGTAACAAACTTTCTACCAAGCATAAACGAGTTGAGAGTCCAGCGTGCAGTTTTGTGTTCAACTACTTTAGTAGGCCCAAGATCAGAGTTATTCTTTGCAAACAGATTACTACAGTTTTCAGTAGAGTTTGTACAAAGTATCTCTGTTGTCCTGACAACTCGTCACTGCAGCGACCAAGAAGATCTTCTAGATCTAATTGTTCATTCAACTGTTTTGTCTTCCATAAAGTTTCAATCTGCACACTGTTCACAAAACACACAGACGAAATATGAGCTAAGTGTGCACCCTTTGGAATTATGCATGGATCATCAGTGATACATAGCATGAGTACTAGTAACTAAAGATCTACCAACTGCAGCAGATTGTTATTGATGCTCCCCTTTGCAGGATCTATGATGCTCTCACAGCAATAGAGCTGTTCATCTTCAGGGACGCAAACATTTCCTGAAACTATAACTTCTTGGTTCGCAGTGTTCAGGTCATTACTCTTTATCATCTGGAATTTGTTATGGTCCCCAATAGTAATTTCTTGCTTTCGCATGTCTACAACACAGTTGTACTGTCAAAAAGTCCAGACCCATGATACCGTCTACCATTATATCCACCACAGCTGCTTTTACTGTACAAGAGAAGCTACCAACCTTCAGTTCGAATGTCCCTTTATGAGACACATTGAGTTCTTTGTCGCCTGCATCATAAATATTCTTTGGCATTGGACCGAGGATAGTCATACACTTTTCCGCTATTATCTCAACCACTGCAGTTGAAACAAAAGTTAGAGTTACCACTGTATCAACAAGTAATCAAACATCAATGCCTTGAAAACTAGCTCTCAGAAATATTCCAGCTTCTACCCCTATATTATTAGCATCCACAGAACCATGTGTAGGTTTTTTAAGGACTCTTTTCCTTGACGCTTGTCGTTTGGTTTGTGTATTTCCCTGCTTCTTGGCTTTCTTTTTTTTAAAGACAGTCCCTGTGTACATGTGTACATGACCAGCCTTATGGCACTAGAAACATTTTCTTTCTTTCTTTGTGTTGCCCTCACTGACATATGAATCGCTGTTGAACACGGGGGACGATGACGAGGTGGGGTTTTTTTTGTTTTGTTTTTTTCATCTCGTCTACATCTTTTTGTAGTTTGTCAAACTTCTCTGTCAGCTTTGCTAACATAGGTGACAAACTGTGTTTCTTTTCTCGACTGGTTCAGCCAGAGAATCTCTAACATGACTCTTACCCTCAGATCTATTGTAAGACTCTAACTCAAGGGTCATCTTGATCGCCTCGTTGAGATTGGTAGGTCCTGATTGCTTTATACAATTCGCATATTGGAAGCAATAAGGGCATCCACAATGTGATCTTTTGACAGCGTCTCTGTAATATCTGAGCTAGCTGTAGGGTATACCAGGTTTAAAAGCCTTAGAGGTGGCCTGTCCGAGCTCTGGGAGCGTCTCCCCTAGTTTCTGTCATCGTTCTTTCATTTGTACCCTATAGAGCTCTGTCTGACTGGGAGGTGCAAACCTCTCCCTTAGTACTTTTACAAATTCCTTATATTCAGGTGTCTTTCATCTTAACAAATTACTAAGGACACCAAGTGCATTACCCCGGAGTAACACTGCTAGCCTTTACTTTTCTCTGTCCAACCATTCAAATCGGCACAAGCTTCAAAGTGACTTTGATAGTCCTGCCAAGCAATGGTTCCATCATAAGTGGCTGGTTTCATCTGTTCACCATTTGCTTTGGGCAGCTCATCATTTGCTCTGTCCGTCCAGATTAGGTATATTCCAGCGCATATGAGTGGGATGGTCTTTCACTTCTAAACTTTGTTGCAGCTCCTTGAGTTTCATATCAATTATAGTAATCTCTCTTTCAAGGTCATCCATGGTATTAGTGCAAAATCTGTAACTGGCTGATGTCTCGTTACTCTTCTGTATCCCACCACTGCCATCGAAATTTCTGTGTATCGTGGGACCAGGTCTGTGTAGTAGCAGACTTCAGAGAGCTTGGTGCACTTCATAACATACAGATGTGCGCAACGTATTTACAATAGGTTTAACTGACCTTCGGGAGAACTTGGTATGCTTCAATACTGTATATACAAATATACGCACCGTATATAAATGATATGCCTGATCTTTGCTATGGGTGTTAATTGTTTGCTTGCCTTCTGTCCTGTCACAAGACCTCATGGAGACCTATGGCTCACCAGATTTATAGAGCCTAACTGAAACCTAGTACCTATGCAGAGGATATCAACACTTCTCGCAGACGCTAGATACAAGGGGATACCAACACTCCTTTCAATCTAGGTTCCACGAATATATCAACACCTCTCGTACCCGCAACTCTACCAAGGAGACACCAACACTCCTAAAATCCACACAATGTCAGCCTCAATAACACTGCTACACAAGTTCCCCAACACTTATTCAGCATTAGTGATACTTCTATATCGATATGGCGCACGATAGATAAAAGTTTGTCGACTTATCATCTCATTTCACATATGTTTCTTCGAACTTTCGTTTTGTTTTGATTAACAACGCTTATATAGTACACAAAATAATTTCGCTGTGGTGTAAATTAAAAAGGCCAGTGGTATTGTTCGTCTGTATCAATATAGAGTGTCTTGTTTTGTCTCATTTTCTTGGCTGTTCTTTTCTCCTTTTCAAGTAATGCGCTATATAAAATGAATGAAAGCCTAAATGCTAAGTATTAACTGAATTTTATGTGCAGTCTTTAAACCATGAGCATTTCATCATCAATCAGCTTTTATTCGAGTGAAGGAATTATTCGTGAACCTTCTCGTTGATTTACCGGTATTTGCCAATTGCGAATAATGCATAACCTTGGTTTGGCCTTCCATGATTTTTTGCACACAAAGCCCTACTATACAGAGCAACAAGGGATTCGTACTCAATTCCTTCGTTTACCGGTACCAGGACAAATAATTTTAATTTGGTTTTTGGATTTTCTACAGGGTGTTGCTGAACGCAGTGCAGAGTTTTGTCAATACCCTTGCCACACTTTTATGGTAACTGAAATAATATATGGATGGAATGGATATATCTAGAACTAATGTATGGTTTGCATGGATTTTCTGTAGCTTGAAAACACGTTAGTCTGAGATCAAATTTGCAACCTTCTTTTGAAGTTGCTTACTTGTACCCTCCTACGCTCCCCGAGACAAGTTCTATTGTCCTTTAACTTAATATGGCGGGTCGGAGTTGTATATCAGCTGCACGAATTACTGCTACATTAATCTTTGTTTCATTAGTTTACAGAAATCTTCTTTTAAAGACGTAGAACAACGTCATGCCCACAGTGGGTGCATTAATCAAATACACTCAACACTTGTTTTCCCAATTCTCTCAAAACATCATTTACATTATACCGATCGAGGAGTTGAACCACGCTTTGAAAATGATATATACAGAGTCATATCACTAATCAAAAGTTATGTGTTTTAAAATCCTTCAATATGGCATTGACAGAAGTTTTTTGAGAGAAGACACTGTTGAAGAAACGAAGCCTATTTTTCTATGAAGTAACACCTCGTATTCCATCCACAACTGTTAAAGCCCTGTAAGATATATAAACATGTGGCGTTCAGACAGGACTCGCGTGTCTTCAGGGACTGCTGTTGCTCCGCCATTTCATTTCTAGCCGCGGAGTTGTCAAATTCAGAACTCCACGACTTGGGTTGCTTGATGAAAGGGTGTAGTAACATGTATAGCACCTTTATCAGACGAGAATTTGAACTATTTAACGTGCATAGAATAATAAATTATGGAAAATGAACAGCTCATGATAAGAATTCTTGTTCGATTCAAATATCTAAAATCAGCTATCTCTTGACAATATACTTGTATGATTACCGACACTTGTCATGAACTTAGAACTGGAATATTTAGATCCCACATCTGGTGTGTCAAGGGGTCCGTGTTTGCCCAACTATCTACTTTGTATTGCTTATAGGAGTTATGAGATTGATCACTGTTCGTTATCTTCACATTTCATCAAAGGTTTGGTTTTCTTTTTTCTTTTTATTTCCGAATGAGACAACCAATGTCAAAGTCATCTGACGTACCCCCGGTCTCCTGGAGTTGAAACCACAATAGATGAATCAACAGAAGCTGCCTAAGAAATAAATGGAAGTATATTAGCGATTTTATGACTTTTCTGAAAACATTTTACTATAATTTTGTACAGCAACAGATGTTCATAACAACACTCAACTTCATTACAAATAACTTCCAAACCGTGTATTTTCACTCTCCGTACAGAAGATATTGACCGCTTTAATAAGCAGTATTAACCCCTATCACATAAACATTCTAGCATCAATATTTAATTAATATATAGTTGTGCATGTGAAATAGGAATAAATTTGGGACAGTCCAAAAGGTGAATATCTCATTCCTATTCTGATAAACTGCAGTAAACATTCATTCCTTCGATCGAAGCTACGTAAAAATGACTGGGCGTAGAGGAGGACTATAAATAACAGTTACTACTCAAGCCAATGGTCATCCTGGTCTTCTCCAGTAGGTAGGGACTTTGCACCATGCCAAGAGTTTGTTCAGACTAAGACAAAATCCATTATGGGCTATTATAAACGCATTTCACACACATGCGTGTGTTTGTGTGTGTTATTTTGTATATAGGATGCGTGCAAGATCAATCATAAAAGAAATACATTCACAGAAATGCACTTTACGGCTAATACTAAGTAAACTATATTTTTTATTTCAACAGAAAGCATTTAATTTTATGTTTTCGGTCATTTCTATTTTATGATCGCAAGTAGAGTATTTATGAATGGTAAGCAAACTTCCATAGAATGAAATACACTCAAATTCCAATGTCCGTATTATCTAGCACAAAAAGCTTGCCTAAAATGGAATTGCCTAATACGGTCACATAAAAACCTTTGGGACAGGGGTCTGAATAATCTTAAGAGTGCTTTTTGAGAACGATAGTAAGCCGCCCTAGCTATATCAACAGAGTAACAGATGTTCTTTAAAAGCTTAAGAAGCTGGTCGTGATTATTGAGAAAACAAATCAAGTGGTGAGGATGATGGACGTAGAGTTCAAGTGATTTCTATGCATGGAATTTTTAACATTATGGTCGTGTTTGTGATTGCAAGAAATATATGCAATGAAAAGGTGAAGATAACGAGAAGTGATCAATTTCATAACTACCACTAAGAATAGAAAATTCAGAGTAGTGCAAACACGTACCCCTGAACACACCAGAGGTGGGATAAGGTGTCCAGGAGAAGTAAGCATACCCTGTCGACCGGTCACACCCACCGTGAGCGCTATATCTCGATCGTGTAAACAGAGTAATCTGTAGTCAAAATCAGTGTGCAAAGAACGGCCTCAATTGGTATAAAATATGTCAGACATTATATAACCCAATGACAAATTGTAATGGTAAATTAGATCGTTTTAACGACTATAAAATGTACGAAATGTTGCCTTTAAACAAGACTGTTCAAACCCCTGTAATATTAACTTAGTTGTCAATAGCGTGCCTTTATTAAGACTGATCATACGCAGAACAAGCTCTTGCGTATCGAATCAGCTGAGAGACATTAACACCATATGCAGGTGATAATGGAAAATTGTTATTGATAAGGGAAGTTGACGATAGAGAAGCTGCAAGCATCCCGTTTGTCATAAAGTTGAGTTGATAACTTGCCGTTAACATCTGTGTTCAATAAAATATCTAAGTTTGAAGCAGATATGGAAGACTCTGTGATGTCTTTTATTTCGGTGTTCACATGGATATATTAAATCAACATATGAATGAAAATAATATTTTCAATAGATAAAACGTCGTCGATATATAACAATATCTTTTGAAAAGTAATGGTCCATGTGAAAGAAAATGATATATGAATTGGTAAAAACTGTAAAGCACACATTTCATGTATATAAACTTCTTATCATATATCCACAAGCAATTAACAAGTATCTGCTTTAGAAAGTTGTCAAATGTATGAGGTTTACAATTTTCTCAAATCACAACTATTTTTCACGTATAATCTACAACTTGTATCCCCTCTAACAACACAACACCATACGACCTTAGTCATAGCAATAATCCTAACATTGTTATACATTTATCACATATGATCAGGCGATATCCCATTTCTGTGACGCCCACGATTCTGTCTGTTCTTCACAAGATGTCGGTATTTGGTCGTCTATCCGGCCATTTTCAAGTGAAGAGATTGTTAAAATGTAAATTATTTGGCTGTAGGTATACAGTAAAGCTGGATAGCTTGTTGGAAAGTTGGTTATAGATGAATGACTGGTGGTTTGGCTCTCTAGACATAAGATAGTTGATTGATTACTTGCATAGATGGCTGTTTGGTTGTTTGCTTGTTTGGTTGCTTGTTTGCTTGTTTGGTTGCTAGTTTGCTTCTTTAGTTGCTTGTTTGCTTGTTTGGTTGCTTGCTTGTTTGTTTGGTTGCTTGCTTGTATGTTTGCTTGTTTGGTTACTTGCTTGCTTCTTTGGTTGCTTGCTTGCTTGTTTGGTTGCTTGCTTGCTTGTTTGGTTGCTTACTTGCTTGTTTGGTTGCTTGCTTGTATGTTTGCTTGTTTGGTTACTTGCTTGCTTCTTTGGTTGCTTGCTTGCTTGTTTGGTTGCTTACTTGCTTGCTTGGTTTTCAGAAATTGCTAGTCATCACATATGATCCGGCGATATCACATTTCTGTGACGCCCACGAGTCTGTCTGTTTCTTCACAAGATGTCGGTATTTGGATGTTTCCTATACAACACGATTTACAACACAGGAAGACATTTCTCAGGTACTCCTTCCGTAATAACACATAGAGGAAAGGATTTATATTTGACTTTATGTCGATCAGCCGCACCAACCACAACTCCCATCTCCCAGGGTTACCAGATACCACTTTAACAGATCGTAAAAGTACATCTATCTGGAAAAGCATACAAGACAGATTCATAAAGATGTATTTTTAATCCTTTTTATGCTCTCAATCATAATTGTATTATCAGTGTGAGTCACGGACGCTTACTTATATGATATGGATAATACAATCGTCAGCTGATTTAATCAACGATATTTCACATCAAATACACGAAGTAGGTCTATAGAACAGCTAAATTTCGATCCACCATGAAAACTCGATGTGTATGCATGTAATGAAAGAAATATCTACAATTAAATGCATGAACAGCCAGGTTATTCGTCCATGTCAAAAATTCTACTTATAAAATGGTTTCAGGCTGAAAATGGTGGAGAAGTCCTCATTTGCTACGACATTATTACTCCCTCGGGTTATAAAAATCGATCCCCTTGGTCATGTGTAATTTGTAGTTCACGTGCATGACTCATTAAGACGAGGCCAAAAAGACACTTTCTATCAAATACTTTCTCATGAACATCCAGAACATATATGTAAATGTAATTTTGCTCCAATTATTAAATGATCAGGAAATTTTTAAACGCCATAATATTACCGTGTGTAAATCTTACACTTTCGCAATTTATAACGCAGAACAATATTATTTAACCCAGTGTCATTTTTTATCATTATAGGTAGAGTGCCTACTAGGGGACCACACCACGTAAAAGTTCGCCACCTTCCTTCCAGAGGTTTTAGTGATGAACCATTCACAAATACATGTACATTATGTATATAAAATTGTAAACAGATGATCCGAAGAATCTTCTTGCATCATATTATTGTATCTTATTACGAGAACCTTATTGTATGTTATTATGATAATTTTATTGTATCTTTTTATGATAAGAAGACGTCTTAAGTTCCCTAAATGTGTTGCGTGAAAGATTGATAAAATTAGGTTATTCAAATATTTGATAAAACCAATTGAAACTTATGTCTTGATTCAAACATTTATGAAAATAAGTTTAAAAGACGTGTATTAACAAGAATTAGCCAAAATAATTTGAGTTTAAATCAAGCAATAAGCGATTTATATGATTTTTAGCGTTAAAATAGATGGGTATCCCCGAATTTCAGAAGAACTGCTTCCGTGAAACAAAATAAATTTAGCATGAACATGTTCCTCGAGTTTTCCACTAAAAAACTGTCGCTTTGAAATTTTGTTTTCAAATTCACCTGTAGGTTAATCTTCCATAGGAAGTTATGATCTACTGCGGGATTCAGTGGATAAGCTTGGAGAATTTAATATGTGAAGAAGGTGTCTTTTTAACGACGGGGTTCGAATCCCTCATGGACACAAGATTTTTTTTTTTCATATTACGTTTTCCATCTACATTTTTTGCTTAATTGAAACACACTTCAAGTCTTTGTGAATGTTTCCTGTCATTTCTCTGTTTGTTACAATGTGCCGAGATTGAAATAAACTTCCAACCTGGACATTGTTTAGTTTCTGAATGGAACTAGCAACAAACACGCCGAATACAACATGCAATACCTGTGTTTTAAAATTCAAGGCTGCTAACGAGAACTTTTATGGGGTTTTTTCTGAGTGAAAGGTGTTGACAAAGGCATCATGCCTTTTACGAAAAACCTTTGTGAACTTTGTAAAGCCTTGAAAGAAAAGGCCAAACAGGGTTGAATAAGTGTTAAACAGTTCGAATGGATAAGATACAGTGATATGTATTCCAGTCGCAAATTGCTATGGTAAATCAATATTTTCAGGTGCATGTACTTAGAATTTTGTTGAACTTTATCAATGCGTATCAATCTTCCCATATATTGTTTTGTGGTCAGAGTCATGACATTGTACAGATGGTTGTAGAAAATAATGCATAGAAGTACAAGAGCTATTAGACTGTAGTAGTATAGAATGTTAAATATTTGATACACTCGTAACTGTATACTTGATTTTAAAAAATCATGTTTAGACTATAATGTATTGACACACAAAATGGTTTTGGTTTGCCCTTAGTACTGGGGAATATTATAGGTATTTAAATGACAAATACCCAATAAGAGTATAAATAGGGATGAAGATAAGTTCTACGTCACTAGTGTTTAAATAACAGGCACAGCGCTCCGATTAGGGAGAGTCTTCTGTGCAATACCCTCTTTTACTTTATATTATTATAATAATTTTATTGCATATTATCAAGATAACTTTATTTTATCTTGAAACTGTATCGTATAATTGTACTACTGGTTTTGGTTGGAGTTTTTGTTGGGGGTTGGGGGGTATGCATTTTGATAATTGTATCTGGTATGTACTTAATGTACTCATGGCACAAGTGATGCATTGTTAACCATGTCCTGTATCTGTAACATGAGGGACAGTTCTATCAGACCTGGTACTACATGTGTAAACGATCAATGGCGCATGTGCAGAAAGTACACCAAAAAATGCATTTAAAACTGGTCAGAACTTGTCAACCGATTATGATTGTGAATTTCTTAGTTTGAGATTTCAACTTTTAGATTGTTTGTCATCGAGTAATTCAATTGACCAATAACATAGGGAGTCTCTACATCTAGAGCTGTGCAGCTCAGTACAAACACATTGTCAATTAGCTGTGCATAAGAAGGGGAAACTATTCAAATGTAGGCTCTACAATTTTCCAAATGAACTTAAATTCTATTCACTAAAAGCAATTTCAGCCCGATAATTTCAATGACGTTTGCGTTACTGTTTGACTGTTCTGAACACATAACCCGTAAGTTATAAAATAAAAGCCTCAGGCAACAGTTTGGTCCTCCGGTTTAACACCACACATTCAGCAAATGTATAATCTTTTTATTATAAACGTACAAACGTGCGTTATTAACTATTCTGTTCAAAAACCCAAAGTGTGTTTAAATGCCTGCATACTACAATTCATAATAAAGATATTAATTGTTCTATTTTTAACGACTGGGGATTTCGACAAATGTAAATTTGAAAATTGAATTTCATTTTTGAAAATACACGAGGAAATTAACTGCATACAGACGTGTATGCAGACGTGAAGAGTCGCAATTCATGCCTTCACGTATTTCAAAACATAAACTTTGAACAATTGACTAGTTGTCCTATTTCCATTGGCTACGCACATCACTGAACTTCGATACACATCTGCAACTAGTCAGGTTCTCGAGCATGAGGGATCTCGGGAACCTGTCTGGCCTGTAACGTCATGTATTTTCCGCCAAGTTTGTGTTCCACGATTTTTACGTATTGTGATTAAACAGCATTGTTGGGGTTTTTTAAATATAGTTACTTATGTAATACCGGTAGTAATGAAGAAAATGCTACAGCCCAGACCGGGATTCGAACCCAGGCCCTTGAATCTCCAGTCAGGTGCTCTACCACCTGAGCTGTCTGACTACCGGATATCGAACCGTCTGACCGCCACATTCCTTCATCTTCACGCCCGCCTAGAAGACATCAATCCAGGATTTTCATCCCCTAGCAGGTATTTCCAAGGTAACTGGTCTAAGGCACCAAATGAAACAGAGAGAAAAGAACGCAACATACCAGACTAGAATTCCCGCTGAATCTTCAGTCAAGTGCTCTAGCAACTGAGCTGTCTGGCTACCGGACCAGACTAAAATGCCCGCTGAATCTCCAATCAGGGCTGTAGCAACTGAGCTGTCTGGCTTCCGGACCAGACTAGAATTCCCGTTGAATCTCCAGTCAGGTGTTCTAGCAACTGAGCTGTCTGGCTTCCGGACCAGACTAGAATGCCCGCTGAATCTCCAGTCAGGTGCTCTAGCAACTGAGCTATCTATCTACCGGTGATCAGTCTCGTATGAACGCTACACTTACATTTCAACATGAAGAAAATAAAGATGTATAACAAAACAGTCATCTGACAGTTACATACTACAGCTTCGGTCAACAAATCTGTTCTCGGGTCGAACAAAACTGTTGTCGTCCTCGACCCCTGTCAATAACTGTACATCATGTTTAAATTAAAATACTCACCAAGAACGGTCCCCAGCAAATAACATAGACTGTCACAGACACAGCTAGAAACATGTTGACGTGAAAATCATAGAAGCCCGTTATACGGTTGGCATCTACCAAGTGGCATCGGTGTTCGGGGTTCCTGTAGGACTTGTACACAATACATACATTTAACGACACGGTGTAAATGAGAACAGCGATCCCCGTCAGCGAGTAGAACAGGGCACTGGTTATGTTTCCAATGCCTCCATCTGTGACGTCAACAAAGCACCAGGAGCCAGGATAAAATACTTGGCTAGTCCCTATGAACAAATGTAGTGAAGATACGAGTGCCGAAACTATCCATATAACACACAGAAAGAGAATGTATATTCGGCGATTTCCCTGCATCGTATCAAGACTCTGTCCAATCATTAGAAATAGGTATTGGTCTGTAGTGATTCCTGCAATGATGATACCAGAAGAAATTTGTGTGAAGGCGTAAAAGAATGACATTAACTGGCATATCTGTGGAGAAATCTCATAATCAAAATCCGATGCATATCTCAATGCCGTCACTGGAAACATTACCATCTGATTTAAAAAGTCCGACACTGCTAGACCCACAAAGAAAATGTAGAAAGACCGCCATTGGTGATTTTCACGGTTCCAACAAATTACACCCAGCGCCAACCCATTTCCCAGAAGCCCAAGAGCGAACAAGACATAAGCTGGTACTCCTGATTCCTCAATATCATTTGCCATTTAAAAGTCGATCACTCGGGTCACATTATTCGATTTAAGAAATCTTCAACATGATTTTGTCCATCCATAATTGATAGACCTCAAATCGATCATTTCATTAGTATCAACTATGTATGTTTTCTTCGTTGTACTGAGATCCTTGAGTTTTTCGATCTCGTTAGAGTTTGCTCGACATTGTGATGGGATTTTTACATGGAGCAGATAGAGATGGCCTTATCACGTGCTTCAATATTACATGTCCTGTCTATCCGGAAATTAAAAAAAATACAACAGCAAAGGCGAAAGTACAAGTGCTGTGTACTTGATTATACAAAAACAAAATCATGCAATCCATGTGTCACTGAATTTGATTTTGAAAAAATATTGTCAACATGCTCCAGTCAGTTTAGGTCACTTATTGCTATCAGTTTTTTGTCGTACATCAGTCGTTTTGAACATTTTCAGTTTCTCTAGAACGGATTGACCAAGTTCAAACAATTTTGATAATTGTATAATAACATATATGAGAAATGGGGAACAAAACTTGTGAATTTCATTGACCACACCTCCCTGGGGTCTGAGGGGTGTGGCCAAATTCAACAAAATTAATGTAATCTTCAAGTCTTATTCTGCACTCCTGGACATCAAGCGGTCAAACTATTGATTAAAATGAACTAGCCCTACACATGTATACCAAGACGGAGTGAGTTTAAGTTGATCATGTATCAAAAATTCATCACATGTTTATCTTCTTTTGTACTTCTGGACATCAAGCTGTCAAACTGTTGGCATGATTAAAAATGTATGATGAGCAATGAGCCCTATACCAAACACTATGAAATTCATTGCCCCTGGGTTCAGGGTTCATTCTCCAGGACGGAGCTAAGTTTGTTTTATACACGTATTGAAAATGCATTATATCTTCGAAAATCTTTACTTCTAGATATTACGGAGGGAAAATGTTTGCATGAGTATAATGAGTAATGAGTCCTATACCATAAATGTGAAATTCATGGCTCCGTGGTTCAGGTACCAGGGTGAGACTAGATTGACCAGAAACATTATGTAAATATATTGAAAATGCAATATAAAAATCGTCTTTACTACTGGATATCAAACAGACAAACTGTTGGTGATTATAATGAACGATGTGATTTTTATTACCCCTTTCTTTCATTCATTCTTTATTTCCTCCATGTGGAGATATTGCAATATAAGTTAATATACAATTACATATACATGAATATTACATTTTGAATAGACATATATATATACAAACAAAAAGAATATAGAAGAATAAACATATATACACTACCCTTAAAGTATGTGATGGATATGGGACAGATAACGGCATGGTGTCTGACAGCTAGGGAGGCGATACCTGTAACTGAGCCAGAGCTCTCTAGTCTCTAGTAATGCGCAGCTGCGCTTCGAACAAGATTGAAGTTCAGTAAGCGGAAGGTTTGATTATTGGTTTCGTGTATTGTATACCGCCCCAGAAGAACAAGAAACATTTCATTTTCTGTCAATCCGCATAACTCTGCACATAGGCGTATGTCAAAACAGTTTGTGATCACGTTCCACCAATTGTTCCTAATAATTGCAGTTGCAGGACATTCGCAAGAGGAATGTTGAAACACATTAGAGAAAGACCTTCCACAAAGAGAGCAATTTTGGAATTGGTCCATTGAGCACGTATTGGTACACAGTTTGCATATGAAATTGCAGAGTTCAATTTCCTTGTAGTTTTTTTGCTAAAAACCAGATAGACGACGGTTTTGAGTCCAAGAAAATTTGTATAAAGGAAAGAAATTCACGGTCGTGCAACATTCGTATTTGACGCTGAGGTAGATGCGAGGTCATGACTCTGCCACGTACCATATTCTTCCAGTTCAGTTTCGAAGGGAAGGATCCATCCTCCAGAAATTTCTATAAATGGGAAACAAGATCATATGATTGGAGAGTCCTCACAATATCGGGAATAAAACCAGGATGAACATCGGAGAGACTGTACAGATGGGAAAATAGTATTGCGAGAAATATTGACTTCGTTAATGTTTTTGGATTCAGACGACATAATCTTCCAAAGAATAAAAGTTTCCGCACGTCAATTTCAGCACATATGGGTACAACATTGAAAAATGATTCGCACATATCTGACTTGCATAACTTTGGTAAATGAAGGGAG
Organism: Ostrea edulis; assembly: GCF_947568905.1. Classification (NCBI taxonomy): domain Eukaryota; kingdom Metazoa; phylum Mollusca; class Bivalvia; order Ostreida; family Ostreidae; genus Ostrea; species Ostrea edulis. Next base: position 53,417,340 of record NC_079166.1, on the reverse strand, counting down.
TTTTTGCAAATAAAGTGTTGGAATGTTTTAAGTCGAACTTTATCAACAGATGACATGTTGCTCCAGAGTTCACATCCATAAAGCACTGATGGTAGTACGATCGTTTTGTACAAATGAGACATTGTCATTGGGCTAAGAAACTGCGTACCAAGATCGGATAGTGCGAAGTAAGATTTACGCCCTTTGTTGCAAGATCCCTGTATTCTGTCCGAGAGTTTGCATCTGTGGTTAATAACAATTCCGAGATTGTTATAGGATTGTTCGCATGTCACTTTGGAAGGACCTAACTGCCACGATAATTTGTCTAACTTTGTTCCTTTAACTCGCAATTGCAAGATGCAGGATTTGGACGCATTGAATGTAAATTGCCATTTACTGGAGTAGTATGCGATATTCAACATTGTTTGGAGCGATAGTGGTGATATGCCAATTAATGACAAGCCGTCAGCTAAAGAGGGGCAGCTGCTAGAGATATCTCGTACGCCAGTATTTAGACTACCCGACTGTAGTTCATGAATAAGATCATTAATAAAAACAAGGTACAAAAAGGTGGAAAGCACACCGCCCTGTCTAACACCTTGGTTAACAGGAAACCAATCTGATTGGGTTTGGTTTACAATAATTGAACTCGCTGTATTTTAGTGACATTGGTTAATAAGTGACCATAATTTGCCCCTAATGCCAAGTTCGTATATCTTAAACATAAGACCAGGCCTCCATACCGTGTCAAATGCTTTGCTAATATCAAGAAAACCCACGTAAACATTACTACCTTGTTCCAAATTAAGAAAAATTGTTTCATGTAGATTGAACGATGCAGTCAGACAACCTAATTCTTTCTGGAAACCTTGTTGTTGAGTGTTGGGAAAATCTTTTCTATGTAAAACATACTTAGTAATACGATTGTAGATAACTTTTTCAAAAAGCTTAAAAAAGCAAGGCAATAAAGCTACAGGTCTGTAACTGTTACAGAAATCTTTAGGTTTATTGCCACCTTTATATAACGGAACTATCAGACCGCGTTTCCAGTAGACGGGGACATGACTACAATTAACAATTGCGTTAAATAACTTTAGAAGACAGGAGATAAGTAGTTTACCACCATGTATTATGTGTTCATTTGTCAACAAGTCATCTCCAGGTGCTTTTCATAGTTTTAAGGTGTCAATAGCGGTGATTGTTTCTTTTAATGTGATCTTGCCTCCTGGTATATAACCGAAGTCTAGCTAACTTTCGTTTTTTAAATGTTGGAACTTCTCGATTTTCATTTGAAATTCGTTGTCAAAATTATCTTCATCCAATGGAGTGTAAAGTTTCTTGTAGAATGTTGCAAATGTTTCCGCTACGCCATGTCGATCCGTGTGAATCACTCCATCTTCATCGCAGATCTTAGGATTGTTTACACGATTACCTATAATGAGCAATGAAACTGTGAAAAATCATTTGCCTTTTTAGAACTCAAATATGAAATAGCCTATGCTGTGACGTGATGATCGTTATATCAATATATCTATAGTACAACGTATAAAAATTGAGAAGTATAAAACACGCAACACACTGATCTCTAAAGCGTAAAAATATACATACCCAGGTGACCGTTAAGGCCCATAGGCCTCTTGATTTCAAGGAAGCAGAAAGAAGTATACATACCTGTATCGTGTGTATATATAACAGCCTGCTTCAGGAAAATCTCTCTTTCTCAATTAATTCCTTTTCTACTAAATCTGGTCATATTTCAGCAACATTTAGCTATTTAATTAGTATTTAGTGCTCTGGGTCGCTCTGTGATCACTTTATTGTATCGTTATCAATGTTTCACACCTTTTTTAATTCCTGTATAGTTTCTAAATATTCTGCTAACTAGAACTACTATAATAAATCGATAAGACAAGAGACAGAAAGCAGAGTTGACCCTTGCTCAACACGCCATAAATTGATAGAAACAGGAAATATTTGACAACCCAAGTCATTATAAAATCCAAATACTTTTAAGTGGCCATTGCACATTCACTTGACAGCGGTAAAGATATCGATAGAGGTAAAATTAAAGCCGTTTGTAGAATGACAGGAAATAAGAGAGTGAGTGAGACTCCTAAGATACTTGTGTGAAGTAAGAAAGAGAGGGTGTTGTTTGGGAAGTTTTCCGTCTCCATAACTACTTTACATGTACCTGCAGTGTTTACAAATGTACTTTATACATGCGAGTGATCTGGGAAGGTATAATGTACTTTGTACCATGTGGCTAATCTCTAATGTACTTTGAATTTTCAAATATGCCATTCTTTTATGCAGAATGCATTATAAATTCCTTTTTCTTTAATAACTGATATGAATTCATTTACAGATTTCTTTGTCTTTAATAACTGATACAAAATTCATTTAAAGATTTTTTTTGATTTTTTTTGTCTTTAATAACTGATATAAAATTCAATCATTTCCAGATTCTGTGTGTCGTAAATGTCCTGTAACACACTGTAACTTTATATATTCAAGTGAATTTGATATAAGGAATCCGCAGCACCCGGCAATGTAATATTAGCTTCTCTGCATGAAAGTACCGCATTGGACGTAGGTCAAGGACGGAGCTAACGGAAGCCCGTTGAAGCCACGTCAAAAACATGTTATCTAGTGGCGCCTCTCTATTGAAGGGGACGAAAGTCAGCCTCGTATAACGGCGTCCAGCATCAATGGCGCCCCCTTTAATCACTACCATTTGCAAAATCACTTTGTTTTTTAATATTAGAGATCATTTGAAATAAAGAGTTGGGCAAACACGGACCCCTGGATATATCAGAGATGGGATCAGATGCCTAGGAGGAGTAAGCATCCCCTATCAATCGGTCACATCCGTCGCAATCCCTATGTCTTGATTAGGTAAATGAAGTAATCCGTAAACTGAAGCACGATTTTGAAAAACTTCGTCTTTTGAAAGGGCGGTTGGAGTATAAGTACGACAACCAAATGTGGAATTAATGCCAAATACGTTTCAAATACAGTTGTAATAATGAGCCTTACAAACAAAAACAATGTTGTTACAAGCTTTATCAGCTCGAACCAAAACATATTCGTCATGCATGTTGCCTGTCTAATTCTTTGTTCCTTTCTGGTTTACTAAACACAGAAGGATAGGCGGTTTCATTGGTCTAATACGGGATTTTTATATTTATCCATTATGACAAGGTATCAAGTTTTTCTTTTTCATATTTAGCCCATCGTTTGGCATAATCTTCGACAGAATTCATAATAGAGATGAAGTTATGTCGCCTATTAAAAGACTGGGGTTCTCTAAATTTAGGACTTTTTTAAATAAGTGATTCCAGGTCCTCATTTTCAACTATACCAACATCACCAGTAATGAAGACGAAGAACAAAGACATGTGGGTAGATTAAGTATAAGATGGTCTATATCTAGGCAATGCAAAGTTTAAAACGGTTGGATGCAATAGTAGAAGCATATTTGTAGGAAATACAAGATGTAGACTTGAGCTTGAAATATGTTGAAATACAAGACTGAACTTCTTTATGACGAAGAATGTTGCTTCTGTTGACGGTATTAATTCCTTTGTTAGTGTATTTGAGTTTAAGGTACTGCAAAGGAATATCGTCAATAACCCGCGGTGGTTTAAACAGCATCCATAATTATAGAGTTCAGTCTAGAAATCCAACTATGGACTATCTTTGGCTTCTTCAAATAACGTATTCAAAACAGTAGTGTTGTGCGAATATGTGTTACGTCTCTCTGTGTGTATTTGGAAAAAGTCCCATCACATTCACGTTATTTCCTTGTGGACTAGTCAAATTTCCTACATTTTATACATTATCATTGCATTCATATCGAAATGCAGTACCTAGAGTCCTGATCCAGTGATCTCGTTGTCTACGGAAAGGGGTAGTTTGTATGATGGTAATTTTTTTCTTTCTAGAATCCTCATCCTCATGGACAAGATGGAATGGTCAGAGGAATTAAAATGTTTATAGAGAAGTTGGTTACCACCTTTATTTATTTGAAATCTGTGTCTCGATATTTTTTATTAAGTGAGCCCTTAGTTTCCCCGACATAACATAAGACACAATGGTTACAATCAACAGCGTAGATAACGTTAGAAGATGTGAACCACGTCCGTTGAGATTACTAGTAAATGAATTTCTAGTCATCAATATATCACAAATTTTACTTTTTTTCAGAACAATTTGAGATCAAGAACATGAGATCTGAAAAAGGAATCATCAAACGTATCTCTTAATTAATGGAACATGGCAATCTCTAATTTGAGTATATGAATTTTCATTTCTGTACCAAAAAATGACTATTTGACGACTGTACATATGACAAATCTTTGATATCTCGAAGGATAATCCGAGGGACACCAATCATTCTGTTAAAGTCTTTGCTCCTTAGAGACTTCACAGAGTGACAAATTTTTATACTGGGCAGTATTATCTCGTTATTGTTTATATTCATGGAAGAACATATATTGAGCGACAAGTATCTCCACCAGCAGAGCTACATGCTCGATGGTTAAATGAATGGCCCAATGATAGGTTGTATTGGCAAACTAGGTCATTATAACGACCATAGCCTACCTCTATTTGAAAATTGATCATACGCAGAACAAGCTCTTGCGTATCGAATCAGTTGAGAGATATAAACACCATATGCGGGTGATAATGGAATACTACTAGAGAGAGAGAGAGAGAGAGAGAGAGAGAGAGAGAGAGAGAGAGAGATGGGAAGTTGACAATAGAGAAGTTGAAATCATCCCGTTTGTCATAAAGTTGAATTGTTAGTTTGTCGTTGATATTTATTTTCAATAAAACATATAAGTACGAAGCAGATGTGGAAGACACTTTGGTGACTTTTGTTTCGAGTTCACTGGGTTATATTATATCGACATATGAATGAAAATGATTAATGTTAATAGATAAAACGTCGTCGAGATACATGTACATGTATGTCGATTCGATATGTAAGGGTACGGCGGGACCTATATCTCTATGTAAAGCTACGGTGGTATCTATATCTTTAAAGGCCGGCGGAGCATATATCTCTATGTACAACAAGACACATATCTTTATGTAAGGGTACAGAATGGCCTGTGGGTGATGGGTGCGTGCGCGCACGCGTACGTGCGTGCATGAAAGCCAGCAGGAACTCTATCTTTCTGTAAAGGCCGGTGGGAACTCTATGTAAGGACCGCCGGTGGGAACTCTATGTAAGGACCGGCGGGACCTATTTTTTCATTAATATGAGGGTAGGTCGTGACCTATATCTTTATGTAAGGGTATCTTGAGAAAGCAGTTAGATTAATTTATTTACCGTATTTACATTTTGTTATTAAAATCCAGGAGTTTCCGGTGGGTTTCACCTTTATCCTAGACCCACTGAAAAAAGGGGGCGTAGGGGAGAGAGAGGAGGGAAATTCGAAGTGAAGGGAGATAAGATGAAGAAAAAGGGATAGAAAGACGGAGAGAAAGGGACATTGACTAGCATAGCATTTTGTGATTGCTACGTCAACAAACGAAATTATTTGCAGCTGTGAATTTTCAGTTCACAGGTATATTTGGGTATATTTGGATACAGTTGTAGAGGGAAGTTGTGTTACAATGTAAGAAATGGAAAACAAATAATACAAATGATTTTAATAATGCAAAAGAAAAATTACACAATACATATGAAATATTATACAATACATTGTGAAATGAAAAATCATATAATACAAATGAAATATTATACAATATAAATGGAAAATATACAATAGAAATGAAAAGTTATGCAATACAAATGGAAAAGACCAAATATTGCAACGGTTGGCATACCATATAGGCATTTAAATAAATATCAATTTAGTTAGATAAATCTATGGTTTTAATTTGAGATTTTGGGTTCTTTCAGTAGACATCTTTTATTTCAAAATATGCAGAGTAATGGGGGTAGTGTGACTGACAAGATAGTTGATGGTATTATCTATCAATTTATTCTGGCATCTATAAACCTTAGTGATTTTGCAAAATAATAATTTTAAGGGAAATTAAGGGAATGTATAGACAGAACATCATAACATTGTACATTTTAGACTAATCTATCATGAAATCATAGACACATACATGTACACATGTACATTACTATACAAACAGCACCTGATCTCACCTCTGGTATATCCAGGGGTCCGTGTTTGTCTGATCCCACCTCTGGTATATCCAGGGGTCCGTGTTTGTCTGATCCCACCTCTGGTGTGTCCAGGGGTCCATGTTTGCCCAACTTTCTATTTTGTATTGCTTATAAGAGTTATGAAATGGATCACTGTTCGTTATCTTCACCTTTCATGGAGATAACTTTTACCATTTATTTTAATTCTTAATAGAATGTACAAGTGTATTATGTTGCATGTAACCTACCAACTATGGGCTGAATCCTTTCCCAAAAGATAGACTTACTAAATGGATATGTTCATGATCTATAAACGATGCTATACACTTTACTGTACAGTGTCTTATAATATATACATACTTGTCATAAAACCATCCTTGATTGATTGATTGATTGATTGATTATATCTTGCTTAACGTCCCTCTCGAGAATTTTTCACTCATATGGAGACGTCACCAAGACCGGTGAGGGGCTTCAAATTTAGGCCTATGCTCGGCGCTTACGGCCATTGAGTAGTGAGGGTTCTTTAGCGTGCCACACCTACTGTAACACGGGACATCCGTTTTTAAGGTCATCTCCAAGGACCCGTGACATTCACACCTTATGTCGAGCGTTTGACGATCGAACTGTCACTATCTGTTTTAACGACTTAGGTATGTCGTGGCCGGGATTCGAACCCCAACCTTCTGCAAATCGCCCTTGATAATTGAAAACATGTGACAATAAAATGTTTAAAACAGTAACTAAATAAATTCTCTCAGATATCTCTTTTCACACTATCAATCGTAGATTAATTGATTAATTATATATTGTTTAACGTCCCTCTTAAGAATACGTCACTCATATGGAGACTAGATTAATATTATATTAGTTATATATAAAATTTTAAAAGTATGGAATGTCAAAGTCAACTTACTGTCAGTGATTCTACAAATCCTACAACAATCAACTTACTGACAGTGATTCTACAAATCCTACAACAATCAACTTACTGTCAGTGATTCTACAAATCCTACAACAATCATCTTACTGACAGTGATTCTACAAATCCTACAACAATCAACTTACTGTCAGTGATTCTACAAATCCTACAACAATCAACTTACTGTCAGTGATTCTACAAATCCTACAACAATCAACTTACTGTCAGTGATTCTACAAATCCTACATCAATCAACTTACTGTCAATGATTCTACAAATCCTGCAACAATCAACTTACTGTCAGTGACTCTACAAATCCTACAACAATCAACTTACTGTCAGTGATTCTACAAATCCTACAACAATCAACTTACTGTCAGTGATTCTACAAATCCTACAACAATCAACTTACTGTCAGTGATTCTACAAATCCTACAACAATCAACTTACTGTCAGTGATTCTACAAATCCTACAACAATCAACTTACTGTCAGTGATTCTACAAATCCTACAACAATCAACTTACTGACAGTGATTCTACAAATCCTACAACAATCAACTTACTGTCAGTGATTCTACAAATCCTACAACAATCAACTTACTGACAGTGATTCTACAAATCCTACAACAATCTGTCCTTCCACCACTACAAGAACTATTACTGTCAGTGATTCTACAAATCCTACAACAATCTGTCCTTCCACCACTACAAGAACTATTACTGTCAGTGATTCTACAAATCCTACAACAATCAACTTACTGTCAGTGATTCTACAAATCCTACAACAATCAACTTACTGTCAGTGATTCTACAAATCCTACAACAATCAACTTACTGACAGTGATTCTACAAATCCTACAACAATCAACTTACTGTCAGTGATTCTACAAATCCTACAACAATCAACTTACTGACAGTGATTCTACAAATCCTACAACAATCAACTTACTGACAGTGATTCTACAAATCCTACAACAATCAACTTACTGACAGTGATTCTACAAATCCTACAACAATCAACTTACTGTCAGTGATTCTACAAGTCCTAAAACAATCAACTTACTGTCAGTGATTCTACAAATCCTACAACAATCAACTTACTGTCAGTGATTCTACAAATCCTACAACAATCAACTTACTGACAGTGATTCTACAAATCCTACAACAATCAACTTACTGTCAGTGATTCTACAAGTCCTACAACAATCAACTTACTGTCAGTGATTCTACAAGTCCTACAACAATCAACTTACTGTCAGTGATTCTACAAATCCTACAACAATCAACTTACTGACAGTGATTCTACAAATCCTACAACAATCAACTTACTGTCAGTGATTCTACAAATCCTACAACAATCAACTTACTGACAGTGATTCTACAAATCCTACAACAATCAACTTACTGACAGTGATTCTACAAATCCTACAACAATCAACTTACTGTCAGTGATTCTACAAATCCTACAACAATCAACTTACTGACAGTGATTCTACAAATCCTACAACAATCAACTTACTGTCAGTGATTCTACAAATCCTACAACAATCTGTCCTTCCACCACTACAAGAACTATTACTGTCAGTGATTCTACAAATCCTACAACAATCAACTTACTGACAGTGATTCTACAAATCCTACAACAATCAACTTACTGACAGTGATTCTACAAATCCTACAACAATCAACTTACTGTCAGTGATTCTACAAATCCTACAACAATCAACTTACTGACAGTGATTCTACAAATCCTACAACAATCAACTTACTGACAGTGATTCTACAAATCCTACAACAATCAACTTACTGTCAGTGATTCTACAAATCCTACAACAATCTGTCCTTCCACCACTACAAGAACTATTACTGTCAGTGATTCTACAAATCCTGCAACAATCTGTCCTTCCACCACTACAATAACTATTACTGTCAGTGATTCTACAAATCCTACAACAATCTGTCCTTCCACCACTACAAGAACTATTACTGTCAGTGATTCTACAAATCCTACAACAATCTGTCCTTCCACCACTACAATAACTATTACTGCCAGTGATTCTAAAAATCCTACAACAATCTGTCCTTCCACCACTACAAGAACTATTACTGTCAGTGATTCTACAAATCCTACAACAATCTGTCCTTCCACCACTACAAGAACTATTACTGTCAGTGATTCTACAAATCCTACAACAATCTGTCCTTCCACCACTACAAGAACTATTTACCGAAATGTAGAACTCAATGTAAAACTCTACTCAAAGACAAAAGCTTGAAGGGGGAAAAACTAAGCAATGGACTTTTAGAATTATTTGATTAATCTAGGGTTAAAGTTCATATCATTGCTATCTATGACTAAATCTGAATTGGTTTAATATGTTTATCTGTCTTTTTAATTAAAATTTTAAGTGGAGTTTATTTTTTAAAATTAGTTGTACATTATTGAAAGTTATTTCAACTTTTCAATGACATTTGAAAGAAAATGACGCTATCACATTCAGTGCAATGTAACAAAGTACATGTATTCTTCAATCTTCAATAAATTTAGTTTTGCAGGCATAGCAATAACGACTCTGAAGTTAAAGGTTAAAGTTTAAACAAATATTAGGATTACTAGTTGTTGTTGTTGCTATCATTTTGTTGTTCTTTTTAAAGGTGTGAAAAGAATCGTTTCATCACAGAATACTTTGGCCTGGTTCCAGAGACCTTCGATTATACAGCTACACGTCCTAGGGCGGAAAAACAAATGTAGCGGTCAGCCGGGTTCGATCGCCGGTGGCCAGTTAGCTCAGGTGATAGAGAACCTGACTAGAGACCTCAGGGGGCCCGGGTTCGAATCCCGGTTTGGTCCGTTGCATTGTCTCCCTTCCTGTTACATTTGGAGCCAGTGGATTATTTTGCAATTTGCAATTGTATGTTAATAATGTTTCATTAATATTTTGTGTAATTGGAAAATATATTCACTAAGCTTTACAAAACAACAAAAAGTTTGTTATAGCATATGAGTAGTAATTACGAAAATGGATACAATAGAATTCATATTTTATTTCTTTGAAAACTTTGCATCCCATTAATAACAGCTGTGTAGGAGAAACTTACTCCTCCTAGGCACCTGATCCCACCTCTAGTGTGTCCAGGGATCCGTGTTTGCCCAACTATCTATTTTGTATTGCTTGTAGGAGTTATGAGATTGATCACTGTTCGTTATCTTCACCTTTCATAGGTTACACGAGGAATATGTTTTGGTTCCAGCTGACAAAGCTTGTAACAACATTGTATTTGTTTGTAAGTCTCATTATTACAACTGTATTTTAAACGAACTTGGCATTAATTCCACTTTTAGTAATCGTACTTATACTCCAACTGCCCTTTCAAAAGATGAAATTCTTCAAAACCATGCTTCAGTTTTAGACACATTTAATATCCCAGTCAATGGGTCGAATGAATATGAGTTACCGTACCTATACTGGATTCCTAAACTACATAAAAAACACTTGCAAACAAAGATACATTGCTGGATCCAGTAAGTGCTCTACCAAGCCCCTATCTTTGCTCCTCACGAAAATATTAACAGCTGTGAAGGAGAAACTTCAAACTTACTGTGCGACTACATATGCCAGAATTGGTGAAAATCAAATGTGGATTCTAAATAATTCTAAAGAACTTTTTGTAAACTTTAAATCGTAAAACTTTTCTCAAATCAACAACATTAAAACGTATGACTTTTCAACACTTTACACGACCGTTCCTCACGATAAATGAAAGACTAGATTTTTTGACATCGTGAACAGTTGCTTCTTCAACAAAAATGGAAAACGCAAATATTCCTATCTAGTGATCAGTCATCAAAAAAATTGCCTTGTTAAACGCCACTCTGATTCCACGCACAAGTACTCTGAAGTTGAAATAAAAAAGAAATATGCCTCATTGACGATATCTTCGTGTTCTCTGGTGATCAGATCTTCCAACAGTCTGTTGGAATCCCCATGGACACGAATTGTGCTCCTTTGTTAGCTGACCTGTCTTTATGTCCCTATGAAGCAGAATTTATTCAAAAACTTCTACGTGAGAAGAACAAAATCTCTTGCTGTGGCCTTCAATTCGACATTTAGATATATCGACGACGTATTATCTATTAACAATAATAATTTTCATTCATATGTCGATTCAATATATCCCATGAAAAAAAAATAAAACATTCAGTTGCTATTTGAACTGTAGTTTGTTATTACACTTATGTCCTTTCTAAAAAAAAAAAAAAAAAAAAAAAAAAAATTAAATTATTCCAAAGGGTTATTTTAAATTGGTTGATGTTATTAGGGTAATTACATCATTACATTAGGCTCTATATATTAATAATAATGATGATGCATTTTAATTCTGACACTATGAATATTTTATTCACATGTATGTTCACATCGATTTTATAGTATCTTTTCTCTCACATTTGTACAGCACTGTATAGAGAACAATATCAATCTTTTAATTACAATTACAGTGAACTCTAAATAAACAACATCACAGAGTCGTCCACTTCTGCTTCATATTTAGATATTTTATTGAAATTTTATATTAACGGCAACAAAAACTCAACTTTATGACAAACGGGATGATTTCAACTTCTCCATCGTCAACTTATTTATGTAGCAATATTCCATTATCACCTGCATATGGTGTCTACATATCTCAACTGATTCGATACGCAAGATCTTGTTCTGCATATGGTCAGTTTTTAAATCGAAGCAGGCTTCTGACAAATAAGTTGATGGTACAGGGGTTCCAACAGTCTCGTTTGAAGTCAGCATTTCACAAATTCTATGGCTGTTATAACAATCTAGTTTGCCAATACAACGTATCATTTGGGTCAAATGCTGTCTGACGTGTTTCATGCCGATTGTTAGGCCGTTTTTGGCACACTGATTTTGTCTACGGATAACTCCGTTTACCTTATCAAGATATAGGGCTCACGGCGGGTGTGACCGGTCGACAGGGGATGCTTACTCCTCCTAGGCACCTGATCCCGCCCCTGGTATATCCAGAGGTCCGTGTTTGCCCAACTTCCTAGTTTGTATTGCTTATAGTGGAAAGTGGAAAACATTGAAATTATTTTCTTAATGTGGTTAATGCTGCACATACGTTTTTTATCATTTTAAAAAATGTTAATCTTAATGAAATATAACATATTGAAGTAGCATGAAGAATTCTTGTTTCCAATTGTGCCCGGTTAGCGTAGTAGTTAACGCACCTGCTTCTTGCCGACCCGAGTTCGATCCCCGTGATCGGCAATGGTGGGTATGGTGGTCGCCCACTCGGGGTTTCCTCCGGGTACTCCGGTTTCCTCCCACTGAAAGGCCCCCTAACATCCGTGCAAGTCGGTAAAATAGCTAATATATAGCTAATGTTATTTGTTGCTTATATATATATATATATCCGACTTAAGAAATAAAAATTATTAGAATTATTATTAGAAAACTGATTCTAAAATTCAAAATGCAATATTTCTGTAGAATGACCTCACACAACCTTTCCCGCCTTTTCTTGAACCTGAAAAGTTTGCGTTCCCTCCCCAAATAATTATAATCAGACTAATTGTATATATATTTTAGAATAATCATTAGGCCTATTATTATTTATTTTTAAAACCCTTTTTTTAACATGTCAAAATTATTCGGAAGTCATATTTGGTTTTGGCTTTTATATATACCGGATGTAAATATTGCTGTTTCTCCCTTGCACGTGTTTACTTCTAGTTTTACATTTTCTTCATTATTATTAGTTGTCAAAAATGGGAAAAAGCTCAAAATCAAAACGGAAGGAGGACGATAACATACCAGTTATTAAGATGATGGTCGTGCCATGGAAAAACAAGTATTTATGTTTGTCATTTTACATGTGTCGCATCTGCACCAAAGAGTAGGGACTTGTCATAGATATTTACACATATCTATAATGTTGATAAATAATTTATCAACTTTATAGATATATGTGACAAGTCCCTATGATTTGTGTACTATCTTTGGTTAAAATTTCTAAAGAATAAACCTGGAATCACCCCAGGATTTGCAGGTTGTCCTGCCAGGAGCGAAAAAATGTAGTAGTATGGAGAGAGAAGAAAATCTTCCGCTGGACCGGGAATCGAACCTGGGACCTCTACATTACTAGTCAGGTGCTCTAACCACTGAGCTATCCAAGGCTGATATCCTCAGTCCTATTAGCCCTAACTACTACATTCCTCCCTCCTTAATTTGTTTTCGCCCTCAAAGACACAGCCCAGGTTCTTTTCACCCTCGACAGGACCTTCACCTGCAAGTCCAGGGGTGGTCAATGGCACCAAATGTAGTATATATAGGAGAGAGGAAAAAATCTGTGGCTGGACCGGGAATCAAATCCGGGACCCTTGCATTACTAATCAGGTGCTCCAACAACTGAGTTATCCAGGCCGATATCCACGGTCTGTATTAACTAAGCCCTAATTACTACATTCCCAAATAGGCATCATTCACAAGAATGTAGGTAGTTGCGTATCGTTTTCAAAGACAGAACTTTGAATTTCAATGTACTTGAGTAGATATACATGTACAACCTTAAATCAGGGGAAGACAAATAGATTTTTTAAGTACTTATCCAAGGACAGGTAGAGATACCTAATTCACTTTTCACTTGCCCCACCTAAGTAAGACATATAATAAAACTATTTGAAATTGTTTATCTTGTTATATTTTATTAAATCAATTCATTCAAGTCTATTTCTGTTTGGTCATCGTAATAAAGCCACAACCCAGTTTCCTCCCAGGATTTAAGATATCTTCGTTTTGTCATTATTTGCGTGCTTTGTAGATACAAACGGCTAATCGTTATTACATTTAGGCTCCTTTCTTTTCCAGCTAAATGTCACAAATTTTTCCATGTTATAATTTTTCAACTCGTTGACATTGTGTCGGAGTAGATTCGGCACTTTGCAATCGATTTTAACTTTGCCATACACTTTAAAAGCCTTTGAGTGATCTGTGTGATTTTTCACTAGAGGGGTGTATGTATTTTTATTTCATCAATAATCGCTGAATGAATACTGATGATCTTTCAGTTTATCCACATGATCAATGCTGTCAGTTCATCTATATTTGATGTCATTATCTTACATTTTTATTTTACTTCAAAAATTCATTTGTCCACAGGCAAGTTCTACTTGTAATTTTATCTTCCCGACTCTAAAATATTGCTGCCATGGGCGTCAGGCAGTGCTATTTGTTTACCCCGGCTTAAATCACCCTATTTTGCTAAAGTTTGAGATTGTAATGTCTTGATTAGAAAACTAAAAAAGAAAAATGAAAAATGTACAGTATTTTTTAACTTTCATGATCAAGAGAGAGACTCTACCACATCACTAGAAAAGCTAGCGAGGCAGCTTATGTTCCCTACGTGTATTTACTATCTGCTCAGGGAAGCTTCGTCCATTAAGCTTAGCATTGTTCCTCTCTGATTGTTTGACACCTCTTCAGCAACAGCATCCACTGGTCACGACGACAACCATTGTCATCCCCAGACAAAACCACATCTGTACATGAACACATTTTAGTCCCAGAGCTCCGAAGAGACTCTACCACCAAACATCAGAGTCCCAGAACTCCGAAGAGACTCTACCACCAAACATCAGAGTCCCTATGCTGCCACCATTTTGTAACATGCAGCGGTCAGAACCTGCATGCTCACCCTTGCATGACTTGTGTGATCAAGAGAGAGGCTCTACCATATCACTAGAAAAGCTTGCTCACTGGTGAGGCAGTAGAAATTCCCTACATGTATATATACTATCTGCAACAATTATTAACCCAAAAATTTCTACTCAAAACATTCAGCAATTTATGCAGTGATTTAGATAATATCGAACAAGTTTTCTCTGAAAATTTCTCGAATACATGTATTTTAAATTGAAAAGGTAATATATGTGCCATCACTATAAACATCAGCATGAGTAAGGTGGCGGATCCAGGGGAGAGGGTCGAAGTTATGAAAATATTAAGCAAGTGGTCATGGCCTGGTGTTCGACCAAGGCCCCCAGTGGATCTATGGCAGACTGTGGTGGGGTTCATGAGGGGTGAAGTCTTTGCCCTTTAACGCAATACTTCAATTTGATGAAGTATTATCAATCAGGACTGTACTGGAACATGATTTTTGGAAAAATTTACAAACTTGTGCAAACATTCTTTTGACTGATTGAACAATTTCAATTAATCAAACAATGTTTAGTTGTGCTAGTCATCTGATTATCAGATCAACATCAGAAAAGAAAGAGGAATTCAATTCTAGTATATTGTGATATATATTCCATTACTAATGATGTAATTATTGATAAGGTGGTTTAGGAGTTCATAGAATGGGATATAACTACGTAAAGAGTACAATGCGTGTGTCTCTCCTTTGACAAGTAAAATTTAAATAATAACTCTTGGATTCAAAACGGGCAATTTATTACATGTATTTATTACTTCATTACAGAGAAGAATTCACACTGGTGTACACAGGTATATATTCAGAGGATATAGAACAGAAACAAAAGGCAATGGAGAAGATGATGACTTGGCAAAGCAGGTACATGGACATTGATAATGTGCCTTTGCCAGATGATGACATGTGTAGTCATTAATGTTACAGTTCCAAGTTCAACATGCACTTTTAAATTGGATCATGGCAAATGCTTGTGGATAGATTTCAAACAGCAGGCACATGTAATACAAAATCAGTATACAACATTTGATTAACCATAGTATTGGAAATAGTTCACAGTCTACATTTAATTGAAAAAATTTATACTTATTTGTACAAATGTAAAGGAGATTTGTTAATATGGTAAGATAAAACCTAAAATTTTATGCCCCCAGAATCGAAGATTTGGGGGCACATTTTTTGGCCTGTCTGTCTGTGGCAATAACTTTAACCTTGGTCATATCTTTAACAACATAAGAAGTACAGCTTTCATATTTGGCATGTATTCCTTGTGGCAAAACCTTACCAAACTCCTGACCTGTTGACCTTAACATTGATCCTTGACCTACTTTTAGAAAATTCAAATATAAGTCATATTTTTCAAATTGTAAAAGGTACTGTTTTTATATCAAGCATGCATTTCTTGTAAGAAGACCTTTCCATTGGTTCCAGATTTGTTCACCTATTGACCTTGAAATTTACCTCTGACCTTCTTTAGAATTATCCCCTGAAATGTTGTAGATCTGGGATATCAGTGTTTCACAAACACATTCTTGTTTTTTATATCAGAAGCACATGATTAATTAGTTCAATTTTCTCCACTGTGTCACATTTTAAAGGGCACTCAACAAATTACCCATCGCTATTGAGAGCACAATGGCATTGTGTAGAGCATGCATTTCTCATGAGCTGGCCATTCAAGATGGAACATTCCAAGACCAATACTTAAAGCTAATGTATGAATACAGTATGGCTATTATTAGGTGAGTTCATTAACCTTTGGTTTAATTTTGATCTGAAGGATTTAAAATTTAGATTTCATATCAAAGTAATTTGTGTTTACACATTGGTCGGAGTCAATAAAAGATGCGCTGTAATTAAACTGGACTTTCTGTCTTCAGATTTGTAAACAATATAACAGAACTAGGACAGACCAAATCATACAGAATGCCGGTACACAAAATAGCAGAAAATGTAAGATTCAATAGACTTCACTGCATTCTAGTAGAGAGTATGATACATACATGTATACCACAATGCAATACTCATTGAGATTGCTTATCAGAGCAGTTATTAATTACACTCAACAGTTTCACCTCTCTGCACATTCTCTTGCAATATTTGATTTTTTCAGTTTGGCATTCCCAATTGGATTGTGGAGATGAGACATAATGCCACGCATCGATCAATGCCCTCGCTGTCGGAGCTGACCTCAGGGGCAGATTGGATACTGGAATGGCTTAGGGTAAAGTGAACTATGGATTTGGCGCTTATCATGCTTATAGGAGAGTTTTTAATGATATCCATTACTTAAACATGTATTTAACTTTAGCATATATGTTTTCACTTAACAAAGAATAACACATCATCATTCTAATGTTTTGAATGGAGGTACATCATTAGGTAAAAATAAAGTCAGAAATGTATTCCTTCTACTTTTAAATTCCATCATCTGTTTGGTGAGATCAGTAGATTTAAAGCACAAGGCTGACAGTATTAGGTAGATTGAGTGTTGGATGAGATCAGTGGATTAAAGCACAAGGCTGGCAGTATTAGGTAGATTGAGTGTTGGATGAGATCAGTGGATTAAAGCACAAGGCTGGCAGTATTAGGTAGATTGAGTGTTGGATGAGATCAGTGGATTAAAGCACAAGGCTGGCAGTATTAGGTGAAGGATATAAGCCAAAAACTGTCCATTCAGACTATTTTGAATAGTCTGACAATATAACCAGTCTTGCGTAGAATTCTGTTTCTTTTGTTCACTTATTGGACAGTGTCAGGTGAGTAGTCTTGTACTGCAGGTTTTATATTCATTCTTTCTATAGTACTGAGCCATATCAACATGTCTTCCTCTGATGGGGAGAGCATTTTCATTGCATAGTCAAAATTTAAGGATTTTAGTGAAAGTATTGCAAATATGCTGGATATGGAGGGTGAAAAAGTTATGAAGCCAAATTTTGATCTGAAAAGCATTGTGTTTTCGAACATTTGGATGAGGAAATAACTAACACCAGCCAAAAGAACCCAATACGCCTATCTTGTGAAATGAAATTATTCATGAAAGTGAAAATAATAATTCAGAATTAGGATATGCTAATAAAGAAAACATAAAAAAGCATTGTGAAAAAGTTTCGGTATGTGCCTCTGAATCCAGTGAAATTCAAATACAGTATGGAAATATGTCTTTCAAATTTAAGTTTTGATGCGATATAGTAATGGCCAATGGATTTAAAAAATTGTGAATCTTACGAGTTGAAGCAGAGAATTCTACTATTAATGGAAATATCATTTTTAAGTGTTTCAGTGATTTTTCCGATATCTGTGTTGATTCTTACTTTGTAGGGAATTTAAAATTAAATTTGATTGTATCTCTTTGACAAATGTATTGTCTTTCTCTTATTTTCAGCCTACCTGTAGATGTCTAATAAGTTATTGGGTTTACCTGTAGGTGTCCAATAAGTTGACAATTACTGTCCATTATTTTTAAGAATGGACAGTATCTGTCCATTCTTAAAAATAATGTACAGCAATTGTCAACTTATTGGACACCTACAGGTAACCTTTTCACTACAAGTAGACTTTCTTCTATATAAAAGCCTAAAAAGACAAAGGATTGCATAACAAAAATGTTTTAAGTAGATTGAGTGTTTGGTGAGATCAGTAGATTAAAGCACAAGGCTGGCAGTATTAGGTAGATTGGGTGTTGGATGAGATCAGTAGATTAAAGCACAAGGCTGGCAGTATTAGGTAGATTGAGTGTTTGAGTCCCTCAGGTTTCAGAGATTCGGGAGCATATAGTATTTGGTCTGTCTTCTGTCTGTTACTCTGTCTGCTGCTCAGCGAGGCAATGATATTTGAAATTGATAAACAAATATTGCTGACATTTATATTTTCATTCATGTTTTAAGTCAGACTTCTTAAGAAGGTCCAAATTGTGGTCATCAACTTTAAATGACTTAAATTTTTAATGTAAACTTTTTTTAAAAATGAAAAATGAAATTGAAAAAAAATAATCTCAAACTGCATGAACCAGTCCTTTACAAAAACTTCTTTTCAATAATAGCAGGGCTATGATTTTGTTGTGACCCTTTGGGGTATAGTTTTGAAACACAATATGAGGTCAAAATTTTTCATGGGAATAATAGATTGCCAAATTTTTTTTAAAAAATCACAACAGCTGAAAAACAGCAGGTCCATGTAGATTCATTAGTATCTCAAAAACAGCAGGTCCATGTAGATTCATTAGTATCTCAAAAACAGCAGGTCCATGTAGATTCATTAGTATCTCAAAAACAGCAGGTCCATGTAGATTCATTAGTATCTCAAAAACAGCAGGTCCATGTAGATTCATTAGTATCTCAAAAACAGCAGGTCCATGTAGATTCATTAGTATCTCAAAAACAGCAGGTCCATGTAGATTCATTAGCATACATGCCAACTTTTAAAAATCCCCATGGGGGATTTTGCGTGCGACAACCTTTTTTCAAAGCTCAAAATTCACGACATTTTAGCATGAAAATAAATATTTGTCTTTTCGAATAAAATATCAATCAAATCATTGTAAATGTATCATATATTAACACAACATCAACTGTGTTTGACCATTCACTATTTAAAAAAAAAACTTTGAAAGATATACATAAATATTTTATTAAAATCATCTATTCAGCAAAATATCCTCTCCAACAACAAGTCACATACATATTATCAAATAATACTTAAAGTTGCATCCTTTTACACCACACAATAAACATTGGCTGGTCTATATATCAAAATTTAAATTAAAGCACATGCATTAAGGCGATCTTGCTTGTCTGTAAACATGGGCTTGCAGAGTCTGGTGGAATATTCTGCATTGCAACCAGAAAAGGAGTGATCTGCCCAGCTATGAAGTTTGCGAACAAAACCTTTACACCCATGACATCTGAAATAATTACCAGGAAAAAAACACATCAAAATATACGATTTTACTTGTAAATTAAGGCTACTTGCTAAATATAAAATTCAGTACAGACTTGTGCGAATTACGCATCACAAAGTCTATTTATTGAATACTACACTACATGTAATACATTGTGATGCGTAATTCGCACAGGTCCATGTAGATTCATTAGTATCTCAAAAACAGCAGGTCCATGTAGATTCATTAGTATCTCAAAAACAGCAGGTCCATGTAGATTCATTAGTATGCAAGCATCTTCAGATAGTTCAAATTCAAGTATTTTCAATTCTGGGGCCTTGGGGGTAGGGTGAGCTACAATTTGAGATCATTTTAAAAAAAATTAAATATGGATGATGGAGTTTAAGGTGGGGTTAGAATCAGGGATTTAATTTTTCATGACACATGAATGTAGGGAAATACCAGTATAGGACATTTCTGTGTGGTGTGGGATTGAGTTGAGTCATGTATTACACACTTATTTGTTTAAATGAATTAATAGAAAGAATTCGAAGGCTTAATTTTCAACATTTTTCTTACTATTTTACATTGAATTGAATGATCTTACACAAAAAATGGAAAAATTCCAGTATGTAAAGTTGGTCATAAATCATAAATCTTTTGTAAAATGCGGCCTAGGAAAAGATCTAGAGGTCGGCTTCAAAATTATGGCAAAAAATGCATGTAATTAAGAAAGAACATGTAAAGGAATTAAGAAGGAAAGTATTTCTGCCCAAATGTTATTATCTTAAATCCAGGGGGAAGGGGTGTGTGTTATCCTTCAGTACACCTGTTCAATTCATCAGCTCAAGCTTACATTTCCAATACTTTTCACTACATTTATTAAAAACAATAATTGGGGCCCACAAGTCTAGAGAGAGAAAAATGATGAAAACAATATAATAATAATGATTGGTTTTATATAGCGCTTTTTCCAGCTGCTCAAAGTGCTTTACAATACATTATTACCCCGGCAGACCTTATATCAATCTAGAACTTTCTCAGCTTCCTGGGAAGCATACAGTGCAAACTGCCGTTACAGGCGCTAGAGCACTAATATTCTAACAATATCTTTCACTGTCTATAGCCAGATACCCCTTTTACACTTGGGTGGAGTGAGGAAATTCATGTAAAGTGCCTTTCCCAAGGACACAACGTCAGTCCTGCTGCGGCCAGGACTCAAACCCACAACCTTTCGGTCGAGAGTCTGACAGCCTAACCACTAGGCCACCATATGTTGTCAGAAAAGATTGGGGGGGGGGGGGGTGTCAGAAAAGATTGGGGGGGGGGGGGGGTGTGCAGACACAAACACACACATACACACCCGTTGCCATGTGCTTGATTTTAAATTTCTCACACACAAATTTTATAGTTTTCATTCATGGGACGTTTGATCAGTGTGTACGTTATCAGACACCCTTAAGCTATTCTGTCTCTCATGTGACAATTTTCCCCCCCATTTTTGTGCAGTTAACCTGTAGTATTGTAGTATATGTATATGTTATTATGATAAAGAATTTTTAACGTTATATACTATGGTATTCAGGTGATCTTATGAGATTATTATCTTTACATAAACAGTGAAAACAGATAAAAGTCTCCCAGTTTCATCATTTTAAATTCCATACAATGTTGACTTGTTTGCTGCATAACAAAATATTTATATGGTTGAAATGATTGATAAATAACATGCATTGTATCCAGTAATATATCATAGATACAGGGTTTAAAACTAACTTGTGGGCTACTGAACCTTGCAATTCTAGGGGCATGCATCAAATTTACTCACCCTCTGATTAGAACACCTTTTATTTGAAAAGTATTTTCATGTTTTGTTATGCTGTTTAATCTATATGACATGCAACCGGCAACAAAGAATTAGGACCCTGTGGCATTTGATGACATTACAGAAAAGAGAATCGATCACGGTGAATACGATAAGACAAAAAGACAACAGAAGTTCTAGAAATCATGGAAGACCAACCAACCACAACACAACTACACCACACACTTCATGCATGCGACAAGCATGTTTCCTAGCCTCTTTCCCAAAGAAGAGGTATCAAGTATTAACTCTCATTACGAATAAGTCACACCCACTTCCACGTTTTCTAGCCACAGTCGGTTGGTCTTCCATGATTCCAAGAACGTCCATTGTCTTATCATAATCACTATAATACTCTTTTCTGTCTGTATTTTATTGTTTCTTTGGGTTCACTGACCCCATTATAAATTGCCACATTTTCTGTAATTCAGAATCACTTAGACGCTTTGTAGAGAAGTTGTTCTAAAAGTTAATTATGAAGCGATTTGCAGATTGCAAACTCTTTCTAAAGAAAGAAAAAGGAAATGATTGGACAAAACTGAAAAACAAATATTTATTTTGTAAATTTTCTAATCGCCATGTGGGCAACTTGAACCGTAATTTTAATATTTTAATTTGCCCACTTGGAAATTTAGTCGCAAATGGCGAGTGGGCGACTGTTAATTTCAAACCCTGAGATAATGTATGAAAAATATTTTATCTAAACTTCAATTTCATGAATTAAATTATCTTTCTTCCAAGAAAGTCCTGGTTTGTCCTGAACAGTATCTGTAAATAAGTCATAGATACCATCAGAACCCCATCTTGAAGATATGTTTCACTGCAAATTACCAAACCAAACCTTTCTGAGGATTGGAGTTTGTTAACTGCAGGCTACAAAACTGAGTAAATTTTCCTTTACTTCTACTTCTATCATTCAAATGATTTTATCATACTTTCATGTAAAATACTAGAATTTGATTGGTCTAGAAGCATTTGAAAAAACATATTGTCACCCTCTGAGAACAGAAAGCACGCGCCCCAGGGTGATAGTATCTAGCAACGGGTAACATTACTTGTCAACAAGTGATATATTGTAAAAATTATCACATGTGTTAAATTTATTCTTGTACGGTTTGCCGTAAATTGTTAAATGACATCGTTTGAGGGTTTGTAATAAAAGCGAATAGCTGCATCGATATATGAAGTATCGCATGACAGTGATTGATCAAATGTCAACAGACGTAAGTCTTTCTGCTTTGTTGTTTATATAACATTCAGTATGATAAAACAAATGTTGCATGTAATTGAGGGTAACATTGAAAATTTTCACCCCCTCGAGAAACCATTGTCAACTTTGGCTATGCCTCGGTTGACAATGGTTTTCTCGGGGTGAAAATTTTCAATGTTGCCCTCAACTACATGCAATATTTATATAATATCTGTTGGTAAGAGTACTGGGTGTAGCAGTACTGTTAATGAGAACTGTTTTCTGATGTTTTGTGAAATTGGACATAAAAACTAAACTTGGACTGTATCACTGACATTGTGATGTTTAGGATCATAGGAATGGTTACTAAACAAACTGACTGGATTCATATCATTAGCACATGAACACAGTTTATTTTCTCCAGTAAAGAATAAATGGCATGACTATATCTGAAATTTTTCTGTAGGAGGACTTTTGGCGTGCACAATTCAAAATCATGGAGAATATCAAACCCAGAAAGATGTTTGATTTGAATGAAGACATAGAATCCTTGGATCAAGTTGTAGAGAAATACATGACAGATACTATGCAGGTAAATTTAAAGAGAGATAACTCTTGATGCATGAGTAACTTCATTGAGGATCATATGTTGGCTTTATTTCCCTTTTATTTTCCTGTCATAAATAGATTTTAATAGCTTGATAACACTTTATTTATTATGTTCCCCAAACAAAGTTTGGGAACATATTGTTTTTACTCTGTTTCTTACTATTATTATTATTTTTCTCCGGTACTTTCTTGTCCAGGAGTGTTCTCAGAACCTACAAAAGGGATCAATATGAAACTTTCCAGGATGATAGTGTAGCATTTGTAGATGTGCGGAACAATAGTCATTTTGCATGCACAACCACGCACGTGCATTGGAAATTTGGCACAAAAATGGAAAATCAGAATATACAAGGGATCGATATGAAACTTTAAAAGGATGATAGTATATCATTTGTAGATATGAAAAATGATAGTCATTTTGTTTGCATGCACGTACATCACAAAATTTGTACACTAACTTTGCAATCAGTCTTAACATATTAATTTTGTTGTTCATTAAAATGGTTTGATATTTATATCAAAAGTAGATATTGAGACCCTTGACTGATTTGCATGGTCAAAACTACCAATCTGCACCCGCATGCACGTGCACTTCTTTTTCATTGGATAATACGAAAACATTTTAACTATCTTATTTATGAAGCGAATGAATTCACAGTATAGGTAGATAATATGTGTATCTTTATATCTGTGTAATAAAAGATACCAACGCGCATGTGCGTGCATCGTTTTTCGAATGTTCATTTTTTAAACGACAATAACGTTTTTGTTTTTATACGCCCGTCTTTAGGCGGGATGTATTATGGCACAGCGATGTCTGTACGTCCATCTGTCCGTCCATTCGGGGTTTTCTCTTTATAATTTCATTTCCCTTTCATATATCATGCTGAAACTTACTGTGTAGCTTCTTTGTGGGTCACTCTAGATCATACTGCAATTTTGATCCATTTCGACCTTTTGTCCAGGAATTTTGCCCCTTTATTTGGAAATAATTATTATATGGAGGGTACATAATTTGTCCGCCCTACTCCTCCCACAGTTTTCAAGTGAGAGCCTTCTTATTTTGTGGAGTGTTTGTATGGGTATTGAAGATGTGCATGTGGGGTGGATTTTGATTTTCTACAATTTTTGAGAAAATTACAGGTTGTTGAACTTAGTCTATTTGGAAATTAATATTCTATGGAGGGTACATAATTTGTTAGCTCAACTCTTCCCACAGTTTTCAAGTGAGGACAATCTTATTTTGTGGAGTTTTTGTATGGGTATTGAAGATGTGCATCTGGGAAAGGATTTTGATTTTCTTCCATTTTTGAAAAAATTACAGGTTGTTGAACTTGGTCTATTTTGAGGAAATCTCGATTTTTAAGCTAAGACCCTTTGTTCATATGAAAGTTTGTCACATCCTCATGATGGCTGATATTACCTGAAGCAAAGTTATACAAATTATAGCACAAGAAAAACACCCTATGTAAGTATTTCACGGGGCGTATTATGTACCGTTTGCGGTACTCTTGTTCATTAAATTATATTGATATTTAGGTTTTATATGTGTCTTGGTACTCCTTACAAATTGCTGTGGTTAAAATTATTGCTCAGCACGTGCATACACATGTGCTGAATTCTGATTGGACGATTTTAAAATCACTGTAACTGCCTTATATTTGATGGAAACGTTATGAAATTCATTCTGTGGGTATATGATACAAATGTCTGTTAAATGATATCAACAAAAGTGTGGAATCATACTCGTGTGCGTGTGTATGCACGTGCATTGCTTTCTTTCACTCCTTGGTACTGAAATGACCATAGTAAACATACTACATGTAATTAAAGGCTAAAATAAAATGATTATTTGCTACAGGTTTACAATGACATCTCTTTTTAATTGGGGGAGGTTTGGGGAACATATGTAACGGTCCCTGTTACAATTAGAACTAGTTTTTCATTAAAATTCTACAAAATTTTAACAAAATGATGTTGCTTTGATATTGAAAAATGATGTACAAAATTCAGATTTGTTTCTTTTGAAATATTAAGATTTTGTGCATACACTGTATGTTTATCCATCAGTGGTAATTGGTAGATTTTATACATGAAAATACTTGTACAATATGTTTATACCTAATTAAACTAATTAGTAAGAAAAATAATGCACCTGGGTAGTGTCAGGTACTAGAGTTTTTATGGAAGGGCACCCCATGATAATCCGCCTACTTCAACAGGATGCCTGGGTAGATGTGATCTGCATGTCTGTTATATGTACACTCAGCAACCAGTGATCTGAGTTATCCCCCTTTGCAGGGTCAGCCAAAGGTCAATTAGTAAATTCTTTACCCTACCAAATGTAAGAGGTCTCAATTGTGAATTAAGACATCAACCCAGGATCATATTCCGAAATGACAGGTGAAAATGCCTGCCAGGGGATAATATCCTGGGTTGATGTCTTAAGATGTGAAGATATTTAAGGAGGGAGGAATGTAGCAGTCAGCCAGGTTTGAGAGCTGTTGGACAGATAGCTCAGTTGGTAGAGCACCTGACTAGAGATTCAGGGGGCCCAGGTTCAAATCTCCATCTGGTCCATTGCATTTTCCCCCTTCCTGTTACATAGCTAATTAACAAGTTTACATAACGTTTATGGGTTGCCCCATCCTGAGGCATTACTGTAGTTGACTGCAATTGATGAAAAAATAACAAATGGCAAAGCTACAGATCAGACTTGTAAATTACAAAGGCCAATGTAGGGAAATAAGACTTTTTCATTGCAAAACGGCCGACAAGGGACATACATAAGGAGAAGTATCTTTTAAAGTTTGTTTATACAAGGTGTGAACTTAGTCCAAATGATAATCTCAAGAAACAATATAAAATTATCATTACAAGATCGCTCTGCTTTTGGGAGTTTATTAATTATTTTATTTTGCAACAAAAACACATCAGGAGTTTACTGTTTTACAGGCCATCAGATCAAGAGTGAGAATTGTGAGTGATTACAAGGATTTACTGCGATTACTAGAGAGGCACAAGTAAGTGTACCGTGTGTCAATGTAACAGCCTATCAAAAGTTCTGATCAGTTTTTGTCAATGCTTACAGCAACAGCTTATCAAACGGCAGCTGATATTTCTACCACCAACAGGGGATGGGGTAGGGTGTCAATTTTAGCTGTAGTGAGGGATTTACTTGGGTTACTAGAGGGGCACAAGTAATTCTTCTGCAAACTAGTGGTGAAGTGGAGAGTCAATAGTGATTGAAGTAACAAGGATTTGTAGCAGTTACTAGAGAGGCCGAAAATACATAGTGCCTAACCAATGCAATTTATACCCTAAAAATACATAGTGCCTAACCAATGCAATTTATACCCTGAAAATACATAGTGCCTAACCAATGCAATTTATACCCTGATAATACAAAGTGCCTAACCAAAGCAATTTATACCCTGAAAATACATAGTGCCAAACCAATGCAATTTATACCCTGAAAATACAAAGTGCCTAACATGAATGCAATTTATACCCTGAAAATACAAAGTGCCTAACCAATGCAATTTATACCCTGAAAATACAAAGTGCCTAACATGAATGCAATTTATACCCTGAAAATACAAAGTGCCTAACCAATGCAATTTATACCCTGAAAATACATAGTGCCTAACCAATGCAATTTATACCCTGAAAATACAAAGTGCCCAACCAATGCAATTTATACCCTGAAAAAACAACATGGTGCCTAACCAATGCAATTTATACCCTGACAAGATTTTCATATGCTATTCCTTCATTGTATGTAAATTATAAGATGTGTGCTGTGGTTCCACTCAGGCTTGAGGTATGAATACTGTTTTTTAGGATCACACTGGGATTTTCTACTGATTTTCCAATCCTTCCTTAATTTAACCACTGTCTCATTCTTTATCCTCTCTCTTAAGGAAAAATGATATGGTTTGAAAATTGTTTCATCAACAACAAAAGAAGTCAATAAAACAATGAAAGAAGTAGAATACCCACATAATTAAGAAGTAAACGCTACAGCACGACAGAGTGGGCTTTCATTATATGCATATTTAAAGAATGAAACTATGCTTCATTAGTCATTGTCTTCAACTTTCATATATATTTTTTTCTTTGCAGATCCAGGATTCTCTGGTGTATATTTAAGAAGGGCTACTTCATACCAACACAGGAACAGCTAAGACATTATAACATTAACATAAAAGGCAAGTAAAAATGCTTCTGATATTTATAATTGTCTTGTCAGTAAAACACCTACACTGTGTGCTATTTCATTGTAATTCATGTTGCAATAAAAACAAGGATATTTTAACTAATTGTATACTACTTAATTAAGAGACTGGTGTTTCCTCTGAAATTATGAAGTACAGTGGAGCCTCGTTAATCTGGACACTTTGGTTCCCAGCAAAATCGTCCGGATAAATGAAGCGTCCAGATAACTGAATCACATATTTTCTATCTTTACATAAGTTACCAATATGCTTACTTTATTGATGTGTAGTGAATTAAACAATTCTATCATTGGATTTAACCATTTGCATTAGTAAATAAATTATGATAATGTTAACATTTAATTGCATTTCAAAGCGCTAAAATTGAAATATATGTGAACAATGTATTTGCCTATTCTTACATTGTACATGCTTGTATATCAGCACTACAAATAACTGTGTACCTTATGCACTAAAACAAATAATGAAGCACTATAAGTAACTATAAGTAATAAGTATATATACTATAAGTAACTATAAGTAAATAAATCATTAGTAACTAACATAATCATTTATACTTCAAACATTTCATCACACTTTTACTTCTTAAAGAGGCCAGTCATTTCCATCTGTCATGATTCACGGGTTCGGCGGTCTGTTAAAACAATCTTCATCGTCCAAAGCTGATTTAAGAATTTCTTGATTATCATGTCAGTTGACAACATTCTTTAACCAAAATTCCATCTGCGAGAGTTTAAATTTCTTATTCTATAATCATCCAAAACAATATTGGGAGAACAAAATCATTTAAGCTCGTAATATTAAGACCTACTACTGCTTTGATCTAGCCCCGCACACTTATTTTCATGATGCAATAATAACGGAATAAAACTCAGGTGAAACGAACATTACGGGTACATACAAAATTTAATTGTCATTTTCCTTAACATGGTAATTTTCTCACTTCTACCCAGAGTTTAAAAATTCGAAAGCAATAAAGCTCTATACAACATCGTAACAAGAATCAATCATACACAGGTACATTCTACATGCGTGACATTCTAAACATTAAAAACTTACTACATATACATGTGCATGAACATACATGTATATTTCACGCCAATCAACAGCATAAAATCCAGAATCTAGAAGTATAATCTACACTCTTTAGATTTGAATAAGCCGGTATCAATTTACGAATCAGTTCAACTGATATGTGTAGCAGTTAAAAAAAATATCATTACGGCATGATGTTTAATTTATTAATACTATTAGGCTATTGATCAAGATTATAAAATAATATGCTACAGATTTATTTACAAAATTCAACATTACACACAATACAGATCTTATGTGCAAAAATTGGCAATACAATGTCTCGATCGGCACGTGTTATCTAATTGACATATCATCACATACCACCTAATTAAAGGGACGTGTTGACACGGTACAGGTAATTGCTTCAATTAGATAGTTTGGTTTGTTTTCTTTATAATTTACGCCTTGCTAAAATTGTTCGACACAGACCAATTCCCTAAAAAAAATTACCGTCCGGATTAACGGTACAATTTTCAATGCATTTTAACGTTTTGTAGTAAAAAATTACCATTCGGATCCGGAACGTGAATTTCCGGATTAATGATGCATAACAACGTATAAAAATTCCATTCCCTAGAAACATCGTCCGGAAGGTGAAGCGTCTAGAATAATGGCGTCCGGATTACCGAGGCTCCACTGTAGTTGATATGTCATTGTATATGATAAAGTCCCAGTGGCACTATTCCATCTTTATTTGTATAATTCTGTTTTCCTGTAAGTGCAGACAGTCCTTTCGTTCATGTCTGGACCTTTTTCATGAGTACACAGTTCAAGAAAGTTTGCAAGCATAAATCAATTCAAATACCAGATTTTGTGAGGAAGTAATGCTTTTAATGATAATGTAGAAAAGATGCAAAACAATATACCACTTTCAACATTCTTCTATTCTGTCCACTGTGTGCCACAACACAATGACAGTGATGGGTCCAGGATATATCAAAAGTGGGTCACATTGAAGGCTTCAAAGGTTTTCTCAATATTGAAATAAGAAATTAAAATGAAGAAAACATTTCTGTAGATATTGAAGTAAGAATATCCTTGGGTTACATTTGAGGAAGTGGAAGAGAAGGAGTTGGGGATGAGAAACCTTGCCAGGCTTGGGTTTAAGTCTTCATAAATTCATGCATGTCCTAAAATTTCTATGATCAAAATTGGAAATCTGGAGTCTACCATCCTCACCAGCAATGTGTTTTAATATGCTTTTCCTGTCACAAACAAAGGATCTTTTCTAGCCATGGGTTCCTGATATGCTAAGTGTAACTGCATTAGAAAACCTTGGCTAGTGAAGTTTGGTGAAGACTTATCAGATATCCTTGGTGCCCCTCCCTTTAGCTCACATGAGCTGTAAGCTACCCTTGTTGCCCCCTCCCTTTAGCTCACATGAGCTGTAAGCTACCCTAGGTGCCCCCTCCCTTTAGCTCACATGAGCTGTAAGCTACCCTTGATGCCTCCTCCCTTTAGCTCACATAAGCTGTCCATAAACTTTTAACTTTTTCAAATTCTTCTCAAGAACCACAGGGTTAAATTCAGCCAAACTTGCCAAAAAGCATGCTAGGGTAAAGAAGATTCAAGTTTGTTCAAATGAAGTGATATGCCCTTTTTGGGGATATTAGGAATTAGTAAAATTAAAATTGTGGTATCATTTAAAAATCCTCCTCTCAAGAACTACTGGACCAGTATCAAATAAATATTGTACAAATCATCTTTGTATAAAGGGGATTCAAGTTTGTTCAAATGAAGGACCATGCTCTTTCTAAAGGAAAGATAATCAAGAAAATGCAAGAATATAGTGGGGCCATTTAAAAATTGTCTTCTCTAGACCCACTGAGCCAAAAAAGTGGAAACTTATATGAAAGCTTCCTAGCATAGTGCAGATTCCAGTTTGTTAAAAACATGGCCCCCCAAGGGTAGGATGGGACCGCAATAGGTGTCAGAGTGTACATGGGAATGTATAGGATAAATCTTTAAAAGAAATTCTACCTCTCAAGAACAGTACCATGATTAATCATGTTAATATGCAAGCATCCCCAGGTAGTGTAGATTCAAATATGTTGGGGATAAACATTAACTTTTTATCTCACTTGCCCTTTAGCCAAGTAAATTCAAACTTTCATTTGTCCGAATGAAAAGCTTTGTTGTCCAGGATGTTATTACTCAAATATACCTTTCAACCAATAATTTTAATTATCTCCTTTTATGGGGTAAACCACAATCTGTGAATAGTCCAGTCTATATCCAACGGACACACTGATCCCCAGGTATATTTATATACAACAGACATACTGATTCCCCAGGTATACTTATCCAACAGACATACTAATTCCCCAGGTATATTTATATACAACAGACATACTGATTCCCCAGGTATACTTATCCAACAGACATACTAATTCCCCAGGTATATTTATATCCAACAGACATATTGATTCCCCAGGTATATTTATATCCAACAGACATATTGATTCCCCAGGTATATTTATATACAACAGACATATTGATTCCCCAGGTATATTTATATACAACAAACATATTGATTCCCCAGGTATATTTATCCAACAGACATACTGATTCCCCAGGTATATTTACCCAACAGACATATTGATTCCCCAGGTATATTTATCCAACAGACATACTAATTCCCCAGGTATATTTATATCCAACAGACATATTGATTCCCCAGGTATATTTATCCAACAGACTACTAATTCCCCAGGTATATTTATATCCAACAGACATACTTATTCCCCCGGTATATTTATCCAACAGACATACTGATTCCCCCGGTATATTTATCCAACAGATATACTGATTCCCGAGGTATATTTATATCCAACAGACATACTGATTCCCCAGGTATATTTGTATCCAACAGACATATTGATTCCCCAGGTATATTTATATCCAACAGACATA
The DNA here is from genome assembly GCF_947568905.1 of Ostrea edulis. NCBI lineage: Eukaryota > Metazoa > Mollusca > Bivalvia > Ostreida > Ostreidae > Ostrea > Ostrea edulis. The sequence continues at coordinate 53,385,775 of NC_079166.1, read as the reverse complement.
CTGATTCCCCAGGTATATTTATATACAACAGACATACTGATTCCCCAGGAATATTTATATCCAACAGACATACTGATTCCCCAGGTATATTTATATACAACAGACATACTGATTCCCCAGGTATACTTATCCAACAGACATACTGATTCCCCAGGTATATTTATATCCAACAGACATACTGATTCCCCCCCAGGTATATTTATATCCAACAGACATACTGATTCCCCAGGAATATTTATATCCAACAGACTTACTGATTCCCCAGGTATATTTATATCCAACAGACATACTGATTCCCCAGGTATATTTATCCAACAGACATACTAATTCCCCAGGTATATTTATATACAACATACTAATTCCCCAGGTATATTTATATACAACAGACATACTGATTCCCCAGGTATACTTATCCAACAGACATACTAATTCCCCAGGTATATTTATATCCAACAGACATACTGATTCCCCAGGTATATTTATATACAACGGACATACTGATTCGCCAGGTATACTTATCCAACAGACATACTAATTCCCCAGGTATATTTATATCCAACAGACATACTGATTCCCCAGGTATATTTATATCCAAAAGACATACTGATTCCCCAGGTATATTGATAATATCCAACAGATATATTTGTATCAAACAGACATGTTGATTCCCCAGGTATATTTTAGTTCATGCCCGAGTTTTATAATGCTCTACTTTAACCCCTTTCCTCTCAGAACCTGTCAAAATGCTGGGTCTACCCACCATACACTTTCTCTCAATTAACATCATGTTGCAATTTTTATCTTTGCACACATGCATTTGAATAACGAAAGGAGAAGAAATGTTTTTTTGTATGGGCTGTCAAAAAGTATTAATTTTTGTGATAAAAGGAGAATTTTCAACTTTTGAAATGTGTTATTTTCACAAAGTTCATACATTCAACCATGTACATTAACAAAATTTGTGAACGCTTTTCCTCCTATATGGGTTATCTTTGTACAATGCTTCATTGCCATGTTGTAGATATGCATATTGTAGGGACAGGAGGATCAAATTATTTTCTTAAAAGTGATAGTGGATCTAAGAGGTGTGGATTGTCATTTGTAGATGTGCATATTGTCGGGACAGGAGGATCCAATTATTTTTGTTTAAGTGATAGTGGATCTAAGAGGGATGTAGAATGTTGAAATAGCTTGTGAACACTTCTCCTATATGGCTTATCGGATAGATTTGAAACTTTGTACAATGCGGGTGTATTAATTAAAAATAGTTTGTGAACACTTCTGTGTGGCTTATGGGAGTTCATTATGTCTATGTTCCTGCTCATGCTTTCTCCTCCATGCAGTGCATTAAGGGGGAGGAGGTTTCATTTGGAGCACTTCAATTTGGGGACCTGGAGAGACATTTGTTTTTCATAAAAACAATCTCTAAATATGGCAATATCATATCCACTAAAGTTTTCATTTCATGAATTTTGCTTGCAGTGAACTTTAGACTAATGAAAATAAGGGGGTATGTTGTTTTATTTTTTTAATCCAATTTCAGACCTGATGAGTTCACGAAAGTTAAAGCTTCCTGAAATCTTGGAAAAACTTTGGGGACCATTGTTGAATATTTTACACAGAATGAAACTGACCTCTTCCTTGGTACAACTGATGGTTTCCGTGGTAACAGAGAGAGAGAATTTCCAGAATTTTTGGTTGTGTAGCTGGTTGCAGAGGATCATAACTTCTAATGCAAGAGGTGTAAATTACGAAGAAAGTAAGAAGAGATATGGACTAACCGTCACTTATATATATGACTGTACACATTTATCTTTCTTTTTGACACCAGTGTATCTTTTCAAGTCACATAGCTGTAGCATAAAAGCCAACATTACATACATTAGAGTCCAGTGGTCACCAGATAGAAGGAAGGATATGTAAAGGGGATTGGACTCTGGTTTGTTTCAGCGGTGAGAAATGAGAAAGCTACCTGGACACCCTGTAAAAACTAAATACAAAATCATTTAGAGCATTTGAACATTTGAATAACATCTAATTTATAATGCAGTTTATACTAAATTGAAATGAATGGATCTTTAGAAGAAGCCGATCGCCTTTCAATTACCAGAATTTGTAAATTTCATGATCCCAGGGGTAGGAAATTTGATGCCAGGATGTGACCAAAATGATAATTATGATTAAATTTCTTTATCATTTGAAAACCTCCTATAAAGGAAAGTATATAAACAATAACTCATTTAGCATTTAAGTATCTAATAAACATTTCTCAAAGTCAAAATTTCACTGGAAATATTTCTAAATAACTGCCCCTGTTTCCAATTTTTTAAGCGCCCAAGGCATTCAATATGATGAATACAGTATTTAGCAAAAGCAGAAAGGGAAGTACCAAAACTGTAAATTTCGCAACCCCAGGGGTAGAGATTCCGAACCATGGCAGGGTCAATATGGCAAAAAATCATTACAGATTTCTTAGCCCTTGGTGCTAGTAATACCTTTAATTAATACGAAGGTGGTCCTCGTGTTGAATGATGTTTAGAATATATCAATATTCATGTTTGAAACATTTGCATGGTTTTGTAGCATGAAGCTTTCTGAAGTATAACTCTAGTTATTAACATTCTGTTTTCTGAATTCTTAAAGAGGCCAGCTAAAGGATTTTATCATCTGTATTCTTCCCCTTTTGTGATGGAAATCAGATACTAATGTAATTGTTATTAATACTGTATGTAGTACTTGTGTATAGTAACAGCATTCAGTGTAATACATTGAAATGTATGGAATTGGGTATAGGAATTCCTGGATTAAATGAACTTTGATTTGAAGTAATTGATTAATGGGTTTCCCCAGGAAGAATTCCAATTGGGTCAAAGAAATTACAACTGTACTGGTATTTTTAGCTCACCTGAGCCAAAGGCTCAAGTGAGCTTTTTTGATCAAATTTTGTCCGTTGTCTGTCGTTGGGGTCGTTGTAAACTTTTCACTTTTTCATCTTCTTCTCCAGAACCACTGGATCGATTTCAAAAGCATCCTTGTTGAAGAGGTTTCAAGTTTGTTCAAATCAAGGGCCATGCACCCTTCAAAGGGGAGATAATCACAAAAAATGTAAAATTAGGGTAGGGTCATTAAAAAATCTTCTTTTTAAGAACCACTGGGCCAGAGGAGCTTACATTTACATAAAAGCTTCCTGACATAGTGCAGAACAGAGTTTGTTCAAATTATGGCCCTCGGGGGTAGGATGGGGCCACAATAGAGGATCAAAGTTTTACATATTAGAAATATATAGGGTAAATCTTTAAAAATCTTCTTCTCCACAACCAATGAGCACGAAGAGCTGGGATTTACATGAAAGCTTCCTGACATAGTGAAGATTCAAATCTGTTCAAATCATGGCTGCTGGGGGTAGGTTGGGGCCACAATAGGGGATCAAAGTTTTACATAGCAATATATAGGGAAAATCTTTAAAAATCTTCTTCTCAAAAATTAATGAGCCAGAAGAGCTTAGATATACATAGAAGCTTCCTTACAAAGTGCAAATTTAAGTTTTTTCAAATCATGGCCCCTGGGAATTGGTTGGGGTCACAATAGGAGATCAAAGTTTTACATGGGAATAAATGAGAAACTTTAAAAATCTTCTTCTCAAGAACCAATGGGCCAGAAGAGCTGACATTTACATGAAAGCTTCCTGATATGGTGCATATTCAAGTTTGTTCAAATCATGGCCCCTAGGGTAGGTTGGGGCCACAATAGGGGATCAAAGTTTTACATAGAAATATATAGAGAAAATCTTTAAAAATCTTCTTCTCGAGAACCATCATTCCAAAGAAGTTGACATTTACATGAAAGCTTCCTGACATGGTACAGATTCAAGTTTGTAAAAATCCTGGCCTCCAGGGGTAGGTTAGGGCCATAATAGGGACTATGGTTTTACATGCAAATATATATGGAAAGTCTTCAGATATTGGCCAAGGTGATTCAGATGAGCGATGTGGCCCATGGGCCTCTTGTTGGTAATTGCTACAAATTTGGAATGAGTTTTACTTTACTGTGAAATGAAGCTTCTAGTGTATTGAATTATGTTTTAGGGAGTATAAAATCAAGCAAAAAGAAGCTTTATAAGTACAGACGACACATTCCTCACAGACTTATGGGCCTCTTGTTGGTAATTGCTACAAATTTGGAATGAGTTTTACTTTACTGTGAAATGAAGCTTCTAGTGTATTGAATTATGTTTTAGGGAGTATAAAATCAAGCAAAAAGAAGCTTTATAAGTACAGACGACACATTCCTCACAGACTTGTCCTCGAGAAGTTGCTTCGACACCCCAGCATCTACACACGAAATATCATCAAACTGTGAGTATACGGGGAACATTATTGTGCTAGAACTGTCTAAAACTTTAAATCAACGAATTTTATTTATTATATTGGTTCGGGGGGGGGGTATATAGGAATCACTCTGTCTGTCCGTCCGCCTGTCTGTCTGTGCAGATTCGTGTCCGGGCCATAACTTCTTTGTTCTTTGACTTAGGCATACCATATTTGGCGCACAGGTGGATCACCATGACACAATGTGTCAAGTACCTTCATGACCTCTATATGACCTTGACCCTTGACCTCAAGGTAAAAATTAAAGGTTTTTTACACGTGTCCGGGCCATAACTTCTTTGTTCTTTGACATAGGCATACCATATTTGACACATGAGTGTATCACCATGAGGTGATGTGTCATGTACCTTCATGACCTTGACCTCAAGGTCAAAATTAAAGGTTTTTATAATGGATTCGTGTCAAGGCCATGACTTCTTTGTTCTTTAGGCATACCATATTTGACACATGAGTGTATCATCATGAGACGATGTGTCGGGTACCATCGTGACCTCTATATGACCTTGAACTTTGACTACAAGGTCAAAAATGATTATAAGGTTTTGACATAGTAATATCATAAGACATGGGTGTATCACCATGATACTATGTGTCATGTACATTCATGACCTCTTTATGACATTGACTTTTGATCTCAAGGTCAAAATTATAGGTGTATGCCATATATTTGTGTTCGGACTATATCTTCCATTTTCTTCTATAAAGGCATACCATATTTTTACACTCAGGAAAGAGGTAATTTATACGTATTAACAACACCCTTTGGGAGATTGGGGTAAGCGGGAGGTATTCTTAGAGAGCATTGTTCACAGTACCTCTTGTTCTATAATCATCCAAGACAATATCGGGAGAACAAAATCATTTGTTTAAATTTTATTTATTTAAATTAAACTGTGAGTATTATATAATGGGGAACATTATTGAGCTAGAACTGTCCAAAACTTCAAATCTCTGAATTTTTATATAGTTGTGTTAGTACTAAGTGACTGTAGTTGTGTTAGTACTAAGTGTCTGTAGTTGTATTAGTACTAAGTGACTGTAGTTGTGTTAGTACTAAGTGACTGTAGTTGTGTTAGTACTAAGTGTCTGTAGTTGTGTTAGTACTAAATGTCTGTAGTTGTGTTAGTACTAAGTGTCTGTAGTTGTGTTAGTACTAAGTATCTGTAGTTATGTTAGTATTAAGTGACTGTAGTTGTGTTAGTACTAAGTATCTGTAGTTGTGTTAGTACTAAGTGACTGTAGTTGTGTTAGTACTAAGTGACTGTAGTTGTGTTAGTACTAAATGACTGTAGTTGTGTTAGTATTAAGTGACTGTAGTTGTGTTAGTACTAAGTATCTGTAGTTGTGTTAGTACTAAGTGACTGTAGTTGTGTTAGTACTAAGTGTCTGTAGTTGTGTTAGTACTAAGTGTCTGTAGTTGTGTTAGTACTAAGTATCTGTAGTTATGTTAGTATTAAGTGACTGTAGTTGTGTTAGTACTAAGTATCTGTAGTTGTGTTAGTACTAAGTGACTGTAGTTGTGTTAGTACTAAGTGTCTGTAGTTGTGTTAGTACTAAGTGTCTGTAGTTGTGTTAGTACTAAGTATCTGTAGTTGTGTTAGTACTAAGTATCTGTAGTTATGTTAGTACTAAATATCTATAGTTGTGTTAGTACTAAGTGACTGTAGTTGTGTTAGTACTAAGTGACTGTAGTTGTGTTAGTACTAATTGTCTGTAGTTGTGTTAGTACTAAGTGTCTGCAGTTATGTTAGTACTAAGTGTCTGTAGTTGTGTTAGTACTAAATGTATGTAGTTATGTTAGTACTAAGTGACTGTAGTTATGTTAGTACTAAGTATCTGTAGTTGTGTTAGTATTAAGTGACTGTAGTTGTGTTAGTACTAAGTATCTGTAGTTGTGTTAGTACTAAGTGACTGTATTTGTGTTAGTACTAAGTGTCTGTAGTTGTGTTAGTACTAAATATCTATAGTTGTGTTAGTACTAAGTGACTGTAGTTGTGTTAGTACTAAGTGACTGTAGTTGTGTTAGTACTAAGTGACTGTAGTTGTGTTAGTACTAAGTGTCTGTAGTTGTGTTAGTACTAAGTGTCTGCAGTTATGTTAGTACTAAGTGTCTGTAGTTGTGTTAGTACTAAATGTATGTAGTTATGTTAGTACTAAGTGACTGTAGTTGTGTTAGTACTAAGTGACTGTAGTTATGTTAGTACTAAGTGACTGTAGTTGTGTTAGTATTAAGTGACTGTAGTTGTGTTAGTACTAAGTATCTGTAGTTGTGTTAGTACTAAGTGACTGTATTTGTGTTAGTACTAAGTATCTGTAGTTATGTTAGTATTAAGTGACTGTAGTTGTGTTAGTACTAAGTATCTGTAGTTGTGATAGTACTAAGTGACTGTAGTTATGTTATTACTAAGTATCTGTAGTTATGTTAGTATTAAGTGACTGTAGTTGTGTTAGTACTAAGTGACTGTAGTTATGTTAGTACTAAGTGACTGTAGTTGTGTTAGTATTAAGTGACTGTAGTTGTGTTAGTACTAAGTATCTGTAGTTGTATTAGTACTAAGTGACTGTATTTGTGTTAGTACTAAGTATCTGTAGTTATGTTAGTATTAAGTGACTGTAGTTGTGTTAGTACTAAGTATCTGTAGTTGTGATAGTACTAAGTGACTGTAGTTATGTTATTACTAAGTATCTGTAGTTATGTTAGTATTAAGTGACTGTAGTTGTGTTAGTACTAAGTGACTGTAGTTGTGTTAGTACTAAATGTCTGTAGTTATGTTAGTACTAAGTGTCTGTAGTTATGTTAGTACTAAGTGACTGTAGTTGTGTTAGTACTAAGTGACTGTAGTTGTGTTAGTACTAAGTGACTGTAGTTGTGTTAGTACTAAATGTCTGTAGTTGTGTCTGTAGTTGTGTTAGTACTAAATGTCTGTAGTTGTGTTAGTACTAAGTGTCTGTAGTTGTGTTAGTACTAAGTGACTGTAGTTGTGTTAGTACTAAATGTCTGTAGTTGTGTTAGTACTAAGTGTCTGTAGTTGTGTTAGTACTAAGTGTCTGTAGTTATGTTAGTACTAAGTGACTGTAGTTGTGTTAGTACTAAGTATCTGTAGTTGTGTTAGTACTAAGTGACTGTAGTTGTGTTAGTACTAAGTGACTGTAGTTGTGTTAGTACTAAATGTCTGTAGTTATGTTAGTACTAAGTGTCTGTAGTTATGTTAGTACTAAGTGACTGTAGTTGTGTTAGTACTAAGTGACTGTAGTTGTGTTAGTACTAAGTGACTGTAGTTGTGTTAGTACTAAATGTCTGTAGTTGTGTCTGTAGTTGTGTTAGTACTAAATGTCTGTAGTTGTGTTAGTACTAAGTGTCTGTAGTTGTGTTAGTACTAAGTGACTGTAGTTGTGTTAGTACTAAATGTCTGTAGTTGTGTTAGTACTAAGTGTCTGTAGTTGTGTTAGTACTAAGTGTCTGTAGTTATGTTAGTACTAAGTGACTGTAGTTGTGTTAGTACTAAGTATCTGTAGTTGTGTTAGTACTAAGTGTCTGTAGTTGTGTTTGTACTAAGTGAATGTAGTTGTGTTAGTACTAAATGTCTGTAGTTGTGTTAGTACTAAGTGTCTGTAGTTGTGTTAGTACTAAGTGATTGTAGTTGTGTTAGTACTAAGTGTCTGTAGTTGTGTTAGTACTAAATGTCTGTAGTTGTGTTAGTACTAAGTGACTGTAGTTGTGTTAGTACTAAGTGACTGTAGTTGTGTTAGTACTAAGTGACTGTAGTTGTGTTAGTACTAAATGTCTGTAGTTGTGTTAGTACTAAGTGTCTGTAGTTATGTTAGTATTAAGTGATTGTAGGTGTTTAGTTCAGTGGATTCATTATTTTCTGTTCTTGCAGATTGCTTCCCTTACAAACACCACCAATTCCCTCGGCCACACAAAAGAAAATCTGGAAACTTTTGGATATTATGTGTGGAAAGTCTGTGAAGAATGATTCCACTGTCGGTTTAGGACCAGTTCACTCCATTTTAGGTGGAATTTTTTTAAGGACAAATTTCTCTATCATTCAATTGGTCAGAAAAATCAACACTTAAGCTATCAAACTAAAAGATATAACAGAAAATTGTCTTGTCAACATTATCACACAACTGAATATATTTACAAAATGTAATTTATGCATTTTCTTGGTATTTGATAACTAGGCTAAGTATTTTTTATGTGATTTGTGCATTTTCTTGGTATTTGATAACTAGACTAAGTATTTTTATGTGATTTATGCATTTTCTTGGTATTTGATAACTAGACTAAGTATTTTTATGTAATTTATGCATTTTCTTGGTATTTGATAACTAGACTAAGTATTTTTTATGTGATTTATGCATAATCTTGGTATTTGATAACTAGACTAAGTATTTTTATGGCAGACGTGGGTGATTCGGTGGTAGATGTTGCCACTGACGACAATTTGCCCCAGGATGGAGAGATGCAGCATAGAGCACAACAGTTTAACCAGTCCCCGTGGGTGAGAGATCAAGGTATATAACGGTCCTTGTGGGTGAGATATCAAGGTATTTAACAGTCCCCGTGGGTGAGAGGTCAAAGTATTTAACAGTCCCCATGGGTGAGATATCAAGGTTTTTAACAGTCCCCATGGGTGAGATATCAAGGTTTTTAACAGTCCCTGTGGGTGAGATATCAAGGTATTTAACAGTCCTCGTGGGTGAGATATCAAGGTAGTTAATGGTCCCTGTGGGTGAGATATCATGGTATTCAACAGTTACTGTGGGTGAGATATCATGGTATTCAACAGTTACTGTGGGTGAGATATCAAGATATTGAACAGTCCCTGAGGGTGAGAGATCAAGCTCTTTACCAGTCCCTGTGAGTTGGGTATCAAGGTATTTAACGGTCTCTGTGAGTGAGATAGCAAAGAATTTAACAGTCCCTGTTGGTGAGGTATCAAGTTTTTTAACAGTCCCTGTGGGTGAGAGATCAAGTATTTAACTGTCCCTGTGGGTGAGATATCAAGGTATTTAATGGTCCCTGTGAGTGAGTGAGTGATCAAGGTATTTAACGGTCCCTTTGGGCGAGTTTTTAAGGTATTTAACTATCCCTGTGGGTGAGATATCATGGTATTTAACTATCCCTGTGGGTGAGATATCATAGTATTTAATAGTCCCTGTGGGTGAGATATCAAGGAATTTAACAGTCCCTGTGGGTGAGATATCAAGGTATTTAACAGTCCCTGTGGGTGAGATATCAAGGTTTTTAACAGTCCCTGTGGGTGAGATATCAAGGTATTTAACAGTCCCTGTGAGTGAGTGATCAAGGTATTTAATGGAGATCAAATTAGAAAATACTTTAAGGGGAACCACTGAAGGGGAACCAGTGATGAAACACCTCACTTTTAGATTACATTGAAACTACAGTAATCAACTGTGTGTGCTGATATTTGAAAATGTGTGGTTTATTTTATAAATCAAGCTAGGTTGACCTGGATAAAGTTTTTATTCACATATCAATAATTCTCCATATCCTTTTTAGATATTATGAACTGGGAACGGATCCCTGTTGGTTCTCAGAATATGTTCCCAGGGGAGATAATTCCTGTCAAACTTGATGACTCTGATGATGAGAACATGGAAGAGGAGGATTCTCTATGTCAAGATGATCTCATTTCCATCTCTGGTGTAGATTTGTAAGTTATTTTCAATGACTATATTTTGTTATTAATTAGAGTCAAACCCATTTGCTGATGGTTTATAAGGAGATTGGACAGTTGAATTTTTATACCCCCCGCAACAAGTTATGGGGGAGGGGTATACTGGAATCGGGTTGTCCATCTGTCCGCCCGTCCATCTGTAGACCCAATGGTTTCCGGCCTCTAAAGCATTATGCTTTCCACCTACCATATCATATATATGGACTACCCATGGGATGAAGATGTTCCCTATCGATTTTGGGGTCAAAAGGTCAAAGGTCAAGCGCACTGGACATCGAAGTAGCAATATGGTTTCCGGGCTCTAAAGCGTTATCCTTTCCACCTACAGTCACCATATCATACATATGGACTACCCATGGGATGAAGATGTTCCCTATCGATTTTGGGGTCAAAATGTCAAAGGTCAAGTGCACTGGACATCAAAGTAGCAATATGGTTTCCAGGCTCTAAAGCGTTATCTTTTCCACCTACAGTCACCATATCATACATATGGACTACCCATGGGATGAAGATGTTCCCTATCGATTTTGGGGTCAAACGGTCAAAGGTCACGCGCACTGGACATCAAAGTAGCAATATGGTTTCCATTTAAATTCTTTAACAGCTTTTTTCATCGCATGGAGATGCTGTGTTCCTAGATAATCCATTTCTCCCTACAAACGAGAATACCCAAGGTTTGTCAAGCCATTTGTTTTTTACATTCAGAAAAGAGGTAGTTTATACCTATTACCAACACCCTTTGGGAGATTGGGGTAAGCGGGGGGTATTCTTAGTGAGCATTGCTCACAGTACCTCTTGTTTTGTTTGTGTATTTGTCGGGATTCAATGGCGTGCAAGACAAAGTTACTTTCAGATTTATACCTATTACTTACTCAGAAACTAAGCAAAATATCAAACCCAAGCTCTTTGTCTAAAGATCAAGGAAATGTGGGAAAAGTTCTTTTGTACATAATTGTGGTTATTTGTTTTCAGTGATGAAGACAGCGTCAGTAATGTGGCCATAAAAACGTGGACAGGTGAAGAAATGAACATAATCAAACAGACAATGGGCTTAATGTAGAAGTCCGAAGACTGATCTTTATTTTACCCCACAATGCCAAAGTGATTGTTGCTAACTTTGATGAATATTTGTTGCTCATTAAATTCAGTTTCATGGTTTTGTTATGTACATAACTGAGTTTGTTATTGTTTCATAAACATATTATTGAATTTTTGTAACACAAGAGGCCTATGGGCCTTAAAGGTCACCTGAGTAGGGTACAACTGCTCTTCAATGCACAGCGCCATCTAACAAGGTATTAATTTTTTCTAAACGATTGAATTTATAGGGAAAATCTTTAAAAATCTTCTCAAAAACTACTGGGCCAGGAAAGTGGAAATTTGCATGAAAGCTTTCTGACATAGTGCAGATTCAAGTTTGTTAAAATCATGACCCCCAGGAGTAAGATGAGGCGACAATAGAGGATCAAAATTTTACATATAAATATATAGGGAAAATCATTAAAAATCTTCTGAAAAATCACTGGCCAGGGAAGTTTACATTAACATGAAAGCTTCATGACATAGTGCAGATTCAATTTTGTAAAAATCATGGCCCCTGGGAGTAGGTTGGGCCCACAATACTAGGGATCAAAGTTTTACATGTGAATAGGAAAAATTTTTAAATATGAGCCAAGGTGAGTGATGTGGCCCATGGGCCTCTTGTTAAGCTAGGACCTTTTAATATGATGCAAAAGAAAGTAAGTCATAGCTTCATAATACTACCTTAAATAAAGTTCTACAAAGCTTGGCTAAGAAAAACACCTGACATAAGCTTGTGTCGGTCATATTATGTACCATTTCCGGTGTTCTTGTTAAGGATTAAACCCACCTTTTGGGGCCCAAAGGTGCCAATTGGCCATGAAATTCACAATTTTAGTTCCCCTTAACTTACAGAAGTTCTATATCAAATATGATGGAAAATGACACTACACATCCATAGGAAAGTTGTTCAAATCTTAGTTAAAAATAAAATGCTTTCTTTCGTTGTTAAGCAGATGTAGGTCACATACATTGACAAAAGACAATGCATAACCTGCATTAGCAGTTACCTACCCCCCCCCCCCCCCCCCCTTGATCTATATAATATAACATTTTGTTTGATATTAAGTTTTCAGAATATTAGATAAATGAGAAATTCACAACCTATAACAAGAATTTTAAAATTCTCAAGCAAGATATATTGGAGAAATTTCGTGACTTCATCTGATATCGGTTTGGCATTATCGCGATAAACATATATTTTACACAATCATCAAAATTGTGTCTGTTACATGTAAATCAAGAAACGATCATGAAAAGGTTTCTAAAAATTGGAAGGGTATCCTAAATGAATGCTGCGTGTCTAATCTCTTACTTGACCCTTTTGAATTCTAAATTTGTGAAAGTGACTTACCGAATTCCTTCTCACAGACTATAACAAGATTCGCTAATTCAAAAGCTTCTACATGTGTAATGGCAGATTTGCAATATTTTAAAAATTTCAGAAAAACTAAGACATAAAAATGGGTCATGACTGTTCCGTTACCAGTTAGTTGGGCAATAAGGTCACGGGTCTTTTGGACGACCTTGAAAACCTAGGTCCCACGTCGCGACAGGCATTGCCATGATAAAATCTCTCCTGCTATAGTCCTGAGCGTCATGCACTGTGCAGCACATGCCTAAATTTGTGGCAGCTGGTGACATCTCGATTACTTTTGTAAAGGAAATATACCGTACATGTATTCTTTAAAATTTGCTGGAGTACTCGGTAAAATGATTCCTTATTAATTTACATTGGATAAGATTGTCGGTGTTGCAGACACCGCATAATCAGTCTTGCAAATAATATGGTGTTATCACGTGACACAGATCGGAGATTAATAGCATTCCATTCTATATTTGACACATACATGTAACCACTTTCTGAAGCACCTTTGGTTTCTGCAATTCATTGAAATAAAATCTAAATAATGATATTCGTGTTTGCTTTATTTACATACCATGACACTTAAACATTTTAGAAATCAATTCAGTTTCTTAATTATATAATGTACCAAGTTTTTTTCAAGTTTCTACATTTTATTTTTCTCATTCGCTATTTACACAACATAGAGAATATATTAAACATGCATTCAAAAACAATATTCATGCATACATGCACAAGTAATTCATATAAATGTATATTGCAATCTTTATGATAAATAAGTACAGTAATAGACTTTATACATTTAACCCGGAGGATTTACTCTCTCGGTAATTAATTGTATATGTATTTACACAATTTTAAAAGTATAATTCTTCATTTTTGGATGCTAATAGATTATGAAATTTGATAACATTAGGTCTAATATGAAATATATCTGGTATATAATATCGCCTAATATCATTCAAAGCAGGACAAATAAGAATATAATGCATCCCATCTCCAATATCAGAGTTGCTTATGTTGCATTTTCTTTGATTTCGATCCATATCTAGCCACCTTCCCATTTCAATAAGGAGTTCTAAACATGGTTAATATTGTGTTGTTTATGCATTGAAATATTTCAGTGAAAACATATATTCTTGACATTGAAAAGTAAGGTTTGTAAGAAATCTTTAAGTTATGCCTTTTAGAAGATTCGTTACATTTAGATACACTGTCTTGAATAAACTGATTTTTCAACCTTTGTTTGACATGACAGATAATCCAGTTTCTATTGAGAGACTATAAGATCATGCCTTTGTTTAATATGGAATACATAAATTGCCTTAATGACTATGTGTGAGTGTTTGATATATATTTTTTCATTCCTATAAAAGATGCCAGTTCTTGATAAAATACACCCAAATATTTAAAATGGTTTACAATTTCAACATCGATCCCTCCTTCAAAATAAAAGTTTTGAACTTTTCATTAACAGAGCGACCTCTGGAAAAAAATCATGATTTTAATTTTATCAATGTTTACCTGAATTTTCAGATATTAAAGTATGATAAAAAAAGAATCAAAATATGTTAGTAATTCATTTTTTGATTCAGCAACAAATACCGTGTCGTCTGCTTACAATATTACATATACCTGTATTAGTTCAAGCATTTGTAGTACATGGAAGCCCATTGACAACATTTAAAGATAGGAATTGTTCTATATGATATAAGAATAGTTAATGTTTATGCTTGCTTAAACAAAGTTTGTGTCAGCACAGAGCCCCGGAACTTACAATTCCACCGTCCTGGTTTTACATAAATTCTGTCTCCTGATTGGTCAATATAAATAGTCGTCTATTGTTTTAGCGTCACTTGATCTTTGTTCACATTATCCGCCTCCTCCCCTCCTCTCACCTTGTTCCTTTATGTCATCTCTATAGGCATACCTGGTATGCAAGATACAGGATTCAGCTATTCTCAGGGATCGGCAATTTCTTGCATGTTGTAGCTCAACATGCAAGAAGTTTACCCCAAAATTCTCAGGAATCGGACTCCGTGCCGTTTCAGCAGTCAGGTCATTTGCTTCACTATACGCTAATGTCAGCACAAAGCTCATGAGTTATCGGTTTGACACCTCAAACTCTCATACTCACTGAGTTGCGGAGTATGCCAGCTGGCTCTCCACCAACATGACCTCGACCTCTTTCTCAGCTCAACTCCTGGTTAATGCAGTACCTGTTTGACACCTCAAACATCACATACTCACTGGGTTGTTGAGCTCAACATCCGAACATGCAGCATACTACCACTTGGCAGAATAGCGTACCTCACTGTTTTGCTCAGGTGGAACTCTAGCGTGCCACATGGGTCAGATGCTTTCATGTATCTTGCATAGCTGGGTTTGCCCTCTCGCCAAATATTTTATTTTGTATCATTGTCTACCAGTTGTATACATATGTGATATGCTGTATATATGTTGGAATATGCATAATATATTTTAAACTCAAACTGTCTCCTGTTTGTTGACACAAATGAAGAAAAGGTGAGAGCTAGATTTTCACCCTGTCTCATGCCAACATTACATGCAAACAGGTTTAAACATGCATTACCGCATAAAATTTGATCCGAGATTTACTTTCATTGTTCATGTTAAAAATAATTTTGAAACATTTCCCTGAGATTCCATACTTTAACATTTTCTTCCACATTCCCATCCTCCATACATTGTCCAATGTTGCCTTAAAATCTATAAAAGCACAATAAAGCTTCTTTTTTGCCCATTTGATATACTGTAGGTCTAATGTACATGTAAAGAAACAAGAGGCCCACAGGCCTTATCGGTCACCTGAATACTAAGTGAAAAAGTATCACTACTTCCATGGGCTATGAAATCTAGAAAAAATTTCCTGAATATCTAAACTAAATTCTAATGTTCAGCAACAGTATAGAACAAGAAGTTTTCTTAAAACTTCACTGCCCTCAAAAGTGCATACACTGATGAAAGGTTTTAAATAATAGGTGTATTAATATTAAAGCATCAAAATATATGACTAATTTGGACTCATCCTAAAGTCATAACCAAGGCCTAGGTTGTGAAATTCACCATTTTTTGTACATCCTTTTCTGCTATTTCTAAGTATGCATTTAGATTTTATTCAGTATCAGCAAACTTACACATAAATACTATACATACTAAGTCTGGCCCCACCCTGGGGTCAAAACCCTTACTCTGGGGAAAATCAAATGTATAATTTTGGTAAAAGACTACCTGCTCTATCCATTTAGTTTCAATTTAGTATCAAAAGCACTAAAGAAAATGTTATTTAAGTGTTTTACACATGAACACTATATAACAAGTTTGGCCCCACCCTGGGGTCAGAACCCCTACCCCGGGGATCATGAAATTTATAATTTTGGTAGAGGCCTTCCTGCTCTACATCACTATGCATTTAGTTTTTCTTACATGTGTGTGATTCTTGAGAAGGAGATTTTTGAAAATTGGGCAGTTTTTGCCCTGCCCTTAAGGCCCCACGGGTGCAGGAATCCTGAAATTTACAATTTATGTTCCCCTTGTTGCAAATATGTTTCATACCAAATTTGAATGATTATTATCAAGAAGAAGTTAAAAATGTCTATTGTTCACACATTTAATAACTGAACATTTTGGCCCCACCCTGATACCAAAACCCCTACCCCTGGAATAATCAAATTAATAATTTTGGTAAAGGACTACCTGTTCTTCCTAAATATCTATTTACTTTCAATTTAGTATCAATAGCATTAAAGAAGATGTAATTTAAGTGTTTTCCACATAAACACTATATAACAAGTTTGGCCCCGCCCTAGGGTCAGAACCCCTACCCCGGGGATCATGAAATTTACAATTTTGGTAGAGGCCTTCCTGCTTTACATCACTATGCATTTAGTTTTTCTTACATGTGTGTGGTTCTTGAGAAGGAGATTTTTGAAAATTGGTCAATATTGGGCAGTTTTTGCCCCACCCCACGGGTGCAGGAATCCTGAAATTTACAATCTATGTTCCCCTTGTTGCAAATATGTTTCATACCAAATTTGAAAAGAATTTGAATGATAGTTATCAAGAAATTAAAAATGTCTATTGCTCACACATTTAATAACTGAACATTTTGGCCCCACCCTGATACCAAAACCCCTACCCCTGGAATAATCAAATTAATAATTTTGGTAAAGGACTACCTGTTCTTCCTAAATATCTATTTACTTTCAATTTAGTATCAATAGCATTAAAGAAGATGTAATTTAAGTGTTTTCCACATAAACACTATATAACAAGTTTGGCCCCACCCTGGGGTCAGAACCCCTACCCCGGGGATCATGAAATTTACAATTTCGGTAGAGGCCTTCCTGCTCTACATCACTATGCATTTAGTTTTTCTTACATGTGTGTGGTTCTTGAGAAGAAGATTTTTGAAAATTGGTCAATCTTGGGCAGTTTTTGCCCCGCCCCTAGGGCCACAGGGATACTGGAGTCCTGAAATCTACAATTTATGTCCCCCTTGTCCCAATGATGCTTCATACCAAATTTGAAAAGAATTGGACTGGTAGTTATTAAGAAGTTCAAAATGTTTAATTGTTAACGGACGAAAACCAATTGCAATAGGTCACCTGAGTTTACTCAGGTGACCTAAAATGTGAGCATCTAAATTAGACCTGAAACTTGAAAAAGAGGCCCATGTGCCACATCGCTCACCTGAGCAGCAGTTCCTAGCAAGAAACAATTAAGCTTGAGCAAAACTATGAGCTTGGTTCAGAAAAATACTTTTCAAAGGTAACGACTGAAAATTCATTAATTACCAAACTTAATTATTAAACTTTACTACAAATTCATCAATTATCATATACCCTTGTAGACGGATATGACCTTTCATGTTAACAAATTTCATCTAAGGATGCTTTGTGTCAAGTTTGTTCCCTATACATTTGCATGTAAAATTTGACCCCATACTGAGGCCCCTTCCTAACCCCAGGGGTCATGATTTATACAAACTTGCATCTCCACTTTGTCAGGAAGCATTCATGTAAATTTCAGCTCTCCTGGCCTGGTGGTTCTTGAGAAGAAGATTTTGAAATGAACCCTTCCTCTTTTTGCATTTTTGTGATTATCTCCCCTTTGAAGGAGGCATGGCCCTTCATATGAAGAAACTTAAATCCCCTTCACCTAAGGATGATATGTTCCAAGGTTGATTGAAATTGGTTCTGGAGAAGATTTTCTTGTATATCAGCATGTAAAACTTTGACTCCCTTTTGTGGCCCCACCCTACCCTCAGGGGCCATAATCTGAACAAGTTTGAATCTACTATAAATTGGGAAGCTTTCACTTCAATCTCTATTCATATGACCAGGTGGTTCTTGAGAAGATTTTAAAAGGTTTTTCCTATATATTCGCTTGTAAAATTTGATCCCCTTTTGTGGCCCCATCCTACCACTAGGGTTCATGATTTTAACAAACTTGAATCCCAACTATGTCAGGAAACTATCATGTAAATTTCAGCTTTTCTGGCCCAGTACTAGTCGTTCTTGAGAAGATTTTTAAATGGCCCCAACCTAATTTTGCATGTTTAGAGTATCTCCCCTTTGAAGGGAGCATGGCTCTTCATTTAAATAAACTTGAATCCCCTTCACCCAAGGATGCTTTGGGCCCGGTGGTTCTGGAGAAGATGAAAATGTGAAATCAGTACGACGACGTCGCTGACAGACAACGGACAAAGCTCAATTGAGCCTTCGGCTCAGGTGAGTTAATAAAAATCACTGAAAAACATATGTACAAAATCTCCTAATGATTTTTTTTTTTACTTTTAACTTAAATTTTTTGTCAAAAATAGTGGAATGTTACTTGGCAATTGTGGTAAATAAATAAAAATACTCGATCCATTGAAGAAAGTTTTTGTGGCATACGTAGGAAAAGTACGTAGTTCCTCGGCTTCTGTCTGTGAGTGACTCAGAATCTCTAGTGAAAAAATATAACAATACATGCATGTAATCCGAAGATGATTCAGCACAGATTGCTATTCAGTCTGTAAATATGAGGGTGGGGGGGGGGTGTTGTGGCATTAACACAAACAAGAGGCCAATGGACCACAATGCTCAAATTAACTCCACGGTTCAATATAACTATATAAACGTTGATCCGAAATGGAAACGTGGAACGAGCTTGAAATCAAAAGTGGTCGTTCAATATAAATATGCTCATCATGAAGATTTTAAAATGCATCCTCATTGATACAGTATAGCTTTTGTGTTCCTGGGATTTTTAAAGACTACATCCCTTTGTGTTTCAGTCATAACCCAGGGGATGGACTATTTGAATACATTTTAAAAATTTATTCATATAATTATTTTACCCTCTTAGACATTGGAAGGGTAGAATATCTGTACAGATTCCCTTATAATCCTCACCAGGAGTGCCACATTTGGTCCATTTTCAAGAAAAAATAAACCCCGATATGGTTCAAACTCAATTGCTTACAAAACGATGTAAGCACATTGGTGAAACAATTTGAAATGAGCTGAATCTACGTGAGAATGCTTTTATGTAACAGACGTTAATTTTGTAGTCGTGCTGTGTCGGAGAAGATTTTTTAAAAATTGGTTCCTCCAACATCTTTCAGCCTCCGTGGCCTCGAGCTCATTCTCATATCCCATAGGTCATCATTTGATCTACAGTATATGCTGTTGTCCGTCGTGCGTTAACAACTGCATGAGCATTTTTAACTTCTCCTTGATAACTACCATTCCAATTCTTGTCAAATTTGGTATGAAGCATCACTGGGACAAGGGGGGCATCAATTGTAAATTTTAGGTTTTCTGCACCCCTGAGCAAAAAATAACCAATTTTTAAATTTTTTTTTTTAGAACGACATGTGTAAGAAAAACTAAATGCATCATGATGTAGAGCAGGAAGGCCTCTACCAAAATTGTAAATTTCATGATCCCCGGAATAGAGGTTCTGACCTCACGGCGGGGCCAAACCTGGTATATAGCGTCTATATGTAAAACACTTAAATAACATCTTCTTTAGTGCTATTGATACTAAATAGATATTTAGAAAGAACAGGTAGTCTTTTACCAAAATTGTAAATTTGATGATCCCAGGGGTAGGGGTTTTGGTATCAGGGTGGGGGTCAAAATGGTCAGTTAATAAATGTGTTTACAATAGAGCATTCTTAACTTCTTGATAATTACTATTGCAATTCCTTTCAAGGGTATGAAACGTCTTTGGGACAAGGACATAAATTGTAACTTTCAGAACTCCTGGGGCAGAGCAAAAAACAGCCAAAAATTTACTAATTTTCAAAGTCTTCTCTACTACTACATATCGTTAAGAAAAACTAAAAGCATAATGATATAGAGCAGAAAGGCCTCTGCCAAAAGTGTAAATTTCATGATCCCTGGGGTAGAGGTTCTGACTCCAGGGCGGGGTCAGACTTGGTACATGTATATATAGTGTATATGTGCAAAACACGTAAATGATATTCCTTTTAATGCCATTGAAACTAAATGGATATTTAGAACGAGTAGGTAGTCCTTTACCAAAATTGTAAATTTCATGATCCTAGGGGTCATGGGTTTGGTTTCAGGGTGGAGTCAAAATTATACTGATTATTGTCTTTATCATTTGAAGGACTTCTTTAAGTTTACTGATACAGCAACCCCGGGGTTTTGACTTTAGGGTGGGTCCAAATTAGTGATACATTACGAGGGCGAGTCAATAAGTAACCAGCCTAACTTATTTCCGATTGAGATCCACCTCTTCTTTTCGATGTAATTGCCCTCTAATGTGATGCACTTAGACCAACGGTGTTCAAGTGCCATCACCCCAGAACTGAAAAAGTCAGGGTCCTTTCCATTGACCCACTCCTCAACTGACGTCACGACTTCTTCGTCAGACCAGAAATGACGTTCATGGATATTCTTTCTCAAGTTTGGGAATAGGAAGAAGTCGCTAGGAGCTAGGTCAGTGGAATAGGCAGGATGTGGTATTAATTCACACCCGTTTCGCTCTACAGCATCCAATGCAACTTTGCAAGTGAGGTCTCTCGCGTTTTCCTGTTGCAAGCAAAACACCTTTAGAGAGTTTACCTCGGCGTTTTTCACGGATGGCGGTTCTCAGCTGGTCTAGCAAGTTTGCATAGTACACTCCAGTTATTGTACTTCTCTTGGGTAAAAAGTCCAACATAATAACGCCTTTTGCTTTCCAAAATACTGAGGTCATCACCTTGCCAGCAGAGGCTGCGTCTGATACTGAGGTCATCACCTTGCCAGCAGAGGCTGCGTCTGATACTGAGGTCATCACCTTGCCAGCAGAGGCTGCGTCTGATACTGAGGTCATCACCTTGCCAGCAGAGGCTGCGTCTGATACTGAGGTCATCACCTTGCCAGCAGAGGCTGCGTCTGATACTGAGGTCATCACCTTGCCAGCAGAGGCTGCGTCTGATACTGAGGTCATCACCTTGCCAGCAGAGGCTGCGTCTGATACTGAGGTCATCACCTTGCCAGCAGAGGCTGCGTCTGATACTGAGGTCATCACCTTGCCAGCAGAGGCTGCGTCTGATACTGAGGTCATCACCTTGCCAGCAGAGGCTGCGTCTGATACTGAGGTCATCACCTTGCCAGCAGAGGCTGCGTCTGATACTGAGGTCATCACCTTGCCAGCAGAGGCTGCGTCTGATACTGAGGTCATCACCTTGCCAGCAGAGGCTGCGTCTGATACTGAGGTCATCACCTTGCCAGCAGAGGCTGCGTCTGATACTGAGGTCATCACCTTGCCAGCAGAGGCTGCGTCTGATACTGAGGTCATCACCTTGCCAGCAGAGGCTGCGTCTGATACTGAGGTCATCACCTTGCCAGCAGAGGCTGCGTCTGATACTGAGGTCATCACCTTGCCAGCAGAGGCTGCGTCTGATACTGAGGTCATCACCTTGCCAGCAGAGGCTGCGTCTGATACTGAGGTCATCACCTTGCCAGCAGAGGCTGCGTCTTGAACTTCTTTGGCCTCGGGACCCAGGCCCTACCCACTGACGAATCTGAGCTTTATTTTCTGGCTCATAATGATGAACCCAAGTCTCATCTACAGTCACCAGACGCAAAATAAAATCAGCTTTTGACCTATAACGCTTCAACAAGGTGCTGCATACTGATGCTCTGATTGCCATTTCTTCATCACTAGGGGATTTATGGACCCAACGGGCTGTTAGCTTGCGCATACCTAAACAATCATGCAAGATTGTTGAAACGCTACCATGTGAAGTGCCTAGTGTCTGCGCTATTTCTCCCACCTGAATTCGCCTATCAGAGTATACCAGATCCCGAACTTTCTTACACATTTCTTCGTCAGTGGCATCCAGTGGGCTTCCAGACCTGGCTTCATCTTCTAGCGACGTTCTACCGCATTTGAATTCCCCTACCAAGAATTTAACCTTAGCACAAGATGGTGCAGAAGACCCATAAACATCGGCTAACACGCCGTGCATTTCCTTGCCTGTTTTACTTTTTAAATACAAGTACCGAATTATAGCATGGTATTCAACTTTAGATGAAAAGCATGCCTTTGCATCACTAGCCATGTTTGACATTCAATCTCTTATCAAAGAATGACTCGATACGCGTGCAATTTTGTACCCAGGTATAAAACATGTATTGAAGCAAGGCATGAAAATCATGACCGTTTCGGTCAATCGGGAATGGGATAGGCTGGTTACTTATTGACTCGCCCTCGTATCATATTATGTAAAGCCTTTCATCAGTATATCCACCTTTGAGGGCATTGAAGTTCTAAGAACACATCTTGTTTTATGCTGTTGCTAAATATTAGAATTTAGCTTAGATATTCAGAACACATTTTTTTTCTAGATTTTTAGCCCGTGGGACTAGTGATACTTCTAACTAGTACTCAGATGACTGATAAGGCATGTAGGACTAGTGATACTTTTAACTAGCACTCAGATGACTGATAAGGCATGTAGGACTAGTGATACTTTTAACTAGCACTCAGATGACCGATAAGACCTGTAGGACTAGTGATACTTTTAACTAGTACTCAAGTGACCGATAAGGCCCATAGGACTAGTGATACTTTTAACTAGTACTCAGGTGACCGATAAGGCCTGTAGGACTAGTGATACTTTTAACTAGCACTCAGGTGACCGATAAGGCCTGTAGGGTGGCCCTTCATTTGAAGATTTAAATCCCCATCACCTAAGGACACTTTGTGACTAGTATGACTGAAATTGGCCATGCGGTTCTCGAGAAGATTTTAAAACATCCATTGTATATAATTCTTATAATCTCTCCTTTGAAGAGTGTGGTCCAGCCAGGATCCTTCATTACAGGATACTTTGTGCAAAGTTTGATTGAAAATGGACCAGATTGAGTGCTTTTAGCTCACCTGAGCTGAAATGGTATGTCATCTAGAAACCAAGCAAACAGTCATACTAGCTGCAGATCTGTAGCTCTCTATGAAACATTAAGACTCTCTGGTCTGTCCCAATACTTTTCCAGAAAACTACAGATATGCAGCTGACAGAGATACAAGCAGACCTGAACTTAAATACCCTGCCTTTACCAAAGTGAGGTAAATAAACCCTTACCTAAGAAGTAGACGGTGTCATTCGGTTTTGTCTATACATGTATAAATTTTGAAAAGCTGAGGACCAGTCATGAGACTGAACTGTATAATGACACCCCACATCAATCTGAACCCCCCCCCCCCCCCCCCCCCCATGTCTCAGACACTCAACATACATATTGAGAGTGTGAGACATCCAAAAAGCATCAATTGCACAACACACTGAATACAGAAGATTGAGAACTTTCTTGTCAAGGACTGCTGAATATCACACAGGTCTTAATAGGCAATATAATGTTAAAAAAGTTCAGGCTTCTTGAACTACACACCAAGCAGCTGAAGTCCTTTTGGTTCATAAACATAGTTTATTCACATATTTCTTTTTCATGAATATTCACAAACTGTACATTTCCTGACTAGATTTATTATACAGTTAATTTTAACTATAATATGGAATCACATACCTATGTACACTGTAACATAAGTAGATTTTACACCACAAATACATACAGCAAGTTTTCATATCTACAATATTAACATTAATCTATACATTTCAGTCAGCTTTCTGTTAGGGAACCACAAAGTAATTATCATGTTTAGAATTGGCGTCATCACTGTGACATATAGCACATTCGGAATGTTTCAATAAAAGATGTTTTGTCTTTACTGCTGAATAAACCTGGTATAACTGTACTGTTTCCCTAGCAGAAGCTGATGAACCACATCTATTTAATACATGACCACTGAATGGTGTTTGTATGTGCGTGTTTTTGGTACTTGAAATAATACAGTACACACTTCTAAAAATTAAAATATTCCTCGACATCGAGGTTACGCATTCATTTCACCTAACTGGTGATGTCCGTAAAACACATCAGTACATCTGTGTTCACATTTGGTGAGCCAGTGAAAACTTGGCTGGGAAGGAAATAAAAAATGTGTCAAGGAATGCAACATCATATCCGTAACAAGAGCCTAACATTATGACATGTCTCATATGTAAGGTGTTAAAAGACCATGATGTACCAAAATCAAAACAGAAAGACAGGTTAAGAATGGGAACTCCATAACTAAATCATGATAGATACTTATCATAATGCATATGTTTAGGTGTCAATGGTTCTTGTTGGATATAAAAAATAATAATCTAGAAACAAACCCAATAGATTATAACATGTCCCCAAAGCATACATGTACATCATGAGCAAAGCAAATAAATATTAGAATATTGAAGGTATTCTATGTACAAGCAATAAGCATGATAAATACACTGCATTTGCCCACTTAATTAAAATTTCTGGTTGAGGGGCATGACAAGTTCATGTGGCAGAATATACAACTGTCTGATTTTCAGGATTATCTGCCTTGATTTCATTTACACCATGAACTACAAAAATTATGCAAAATAGCATTACCTAATGTACACTGTACATGTATAAATTTACATATAATAATATGTTACACATAGCCCTTCCATAGTTAATTCATAAACAAATAACGAAAAACAATCTTGATATCCAGGTAAAATCCTACAAAACATATCCTCTTAATATCCAAAATATCGAGAAAAATACTTAATAAAATATTTTCACTTGATATGACGAATGTCTAGCCACACATTTAATGAAACAAAGTCATCAGTTTTGTTCACTTTTTAATTTTAATTTAAAAGCTTCACAATAACCGTGATTAAAATGTATAAAGCGAGTAAGCATATATCATCCAATTAAATTTCGAGTGCATTCAAGACTGCTGTTCTTCTCATGAATACAAATTCCTGCCGATACTGAACATCAAGTATGCATCACAAGAACAGGTTCAAGATCCAAGAACTCGCACCACCTCTGTAGGTAGTGTGGTTGAATAACAAGAACACATTTATGCACACATGTTCTTGTCATTCGATCGCGACTCTTAAAAACGCAGCACGAAAACAATGGGATCGACGATCTCAAAAGCACTCCAAGTTTCAGAAATAACTTGCTGACAATGAGCTCCCTATCTCTATTCAACTCTTGATTCTTGAGGTATTTTACATAATGTTGGTGTAGTCTGAGAAATTCTATAACAAAAGCAACCATCAAACTGCAAAATACACGAATCCAATATATTCCATAATGCAGTAGTGATCAAATCCAAATAATCCATTCTATAGTAAGAACAAGAATATAAGTAAAACTGATGGATGCTCCCCGAACTGCATCTAACAATTCAACTACTTCATATGACAAAAGAGGAATCGCACAATGATCAATAACTGTAGAAAATATAGTTGAAGTGTTTTTTTCCTCTCCAAGGTATATGTTGAGTGACTTTGACCTTTCAAAAATGACCTTGAGTGACCTTTATCTGAAAGCCTGTTATTTGTGTGATAATATGATCAATACCTGTTCAAAAATGGTTGAAATAAGGAACTTCCCTATCATATAAGTGCATGCTCCGAGTGACCTTGACCTTTTTAAAATGACCTCAAGAGAACTTGGTCCAAAAGATGAATAGATATTGAAATATTATTGAAATGAAGGATTTTTTTTGATATACAAGGTTTATGTGATGAGTGATCTTGACCTTGTCAAATTGACCTTGATAAACCTTTGTCTTAAAGCAACTTGCCTGTTACTTATTTGTGTGATATATGATCAATACCTGTTCAAAAACTGTTGAAATAAGGAAGATTTTCTTTACATAAGGTATATGTTCCGAGTGACCTTGACTTTTTGATGTCAAGTTTAGGAGAGATGAGCTCAGACAGAAAATTTTCGAGAAGAAAAAAATAATGGCACATTGTTTTTTCAACACTTAAAATTCCTTCAATACCAGAGAGCATTAATAAAATGTTCATTCTCAAATGGTTTTGTTAAATATCAAATTGAAGAAATATTTTACTTTTGTGAATCAAGTTTGACTACCCTGACAGATGGACAGACACACTGCGCCATACCATAATACAATCTGTCTATGATGGGCGTGTTAAAATGCTCCTTACAATTATAACACACTAAATTATTCCTCTCTATCTTCCTTTGAATTTTAGAAGGTTGTTATAAGAACAGACTCTAAAGAATGTGATATACCTCACAAGCACTAAAGCCGCGTGAGGAGACATGTGAAATGATTATGACACACAGGATAAAATCTTATCGAGATATGGCAATGATTGGCATCACACTTCTACATATTAGTACCAATACATGTACTTTATAATACATGTACATCTGTAAAGGTTTTAGATGGCATGTATACTAAACTGTAGTAACCTTTACACCCAAAAATCTATTTTTATCCTCACATTTTGTTTGCATGATTATTTTTCTATTTACATGCAAAAACTTGAAAATATAAAGTCATTTGTACATATTGTAAGAAGTTAATATACATACATCAATTAAAATCATGATATAGCTATGTATTAAAATTTATCAAATAAAAGCTTTTGAAAGCCAAATATGTGTGTACTTCTTGAAATAGTGAGACCTGCACCATTGCACATCACAGCATATTCCCACTGGGCTTCATTTCACTTCATGCCAATGATCAAAGCACAGAGCTCTTGAGGACTGGTTTCTTCAGGATGGTCATTCATGATTTTCCTAACTTTGGGCTCTGGAAAAAGCCCACACAAATGATAATATAAATTGTATCTCTTGTCCGTAGGTTTAATGGGAGCAAACTCTGAGAAGTTTGGTCGACTTCCAGCACTCTCCATCAATGACTTTCTTCTTGGGTCCATGGACGTGGCTAGATTTTGCTGACTTGATGGGTGGCCACTCAAACTAGCTGATGATGTTCTTGATAAATTTTGTTTGTGTTCTTGTCCAATGATTCCTACATTCTGTTTGCCAGAAGGAGTTTGTAACATGGAATGTTGTTGACTTTCACAAAAGTTGGACATTGCACACAAGTCTGATGAAGTTTGATTCTGAAATGTAAATCCCCCTGAATAGCACCTCTCAGCAGGTCTGTGTTCCTGCGAAAATGGTAAACGACCACCGCTATGGAATGGATCTGACACTGGGTGTGGATAGCTATATGATTCCTGTATGGGGTATTTCAAACTTTCCGGATTTTGCCATGTAGGTGTAGATGGATAATCAGATTCAAAAGCATCAATGCCTTGTGTTACTGGACAATGGCTTCCATAAGTAGAATGTCCTAGCACAGGTTCAAAGGTCCATCTAGTTTCTCCATTATCATGCTGAGATCGATATTCCTGCGGTTTTAGACAGGCAGCAGCTCTACTTCTGATGCACCGTGGATCCAGACGCTGTGCGTTGACACCAGTGGAATACTGATAATTCTGCTGGTTTCCTTTACTAGAGTCCAAAACTTCTGAAGGAAATAAGCTGTATTCATTGGGTCCTAAATCTGTATCTCCAATCAAGTGAAGCTGTGTATCAGATGAACTATTCTGACGAACCATTCTTCCAAACCTCTTTTGCGGGGTACCATTTCTTGTAAATACTGTCTCTGGAGCACTTTGCATTCTGCTCAGAGCTGCATGTTCAGATTCCTCTCCCATATAACGATGATCTAGTCTACCACTGAACTGAGGATGCACATTAGAGAAGTTTCCAGCAGCAAAAATGTTCTTGGGCATTCCAAAAGCCCCGAAATTGTCCTGCTGAAAAGGTACTCTAGAGGAATGTGAAGCAGTAGACAAACATGCACTAGTATGACCCTGTTGTAATCGTGCATCTTGTGATTCTTGAAGAGAAAATTGCCTACTCAATCTCTGATGCTGTTGCTGCATTGGCACTGGATGAGAAAACTGCTGAGAAAGTGGCTGATGTTGAGGAGGCAACTGATGGGTCAAACTGTGAGAAGGAAGTTGTGACAGGGGCTTGTTCTGCTTTACAGGGGTTGCCAATGGGCTAGTACTGGGATAAGCACTGGGAGGGCTTCTGTTGAATAACCTGTCCTCTGACTTGTGAGGCTTAGTCTCCCCAGCTTCATCAGATAACTTCTTGGCCAGCATCAAATGTCCACTGAGAAACACCTCCTGTTGTGGCATCTGTTGTGGTGATGGTGTAGATCTCTGCTTTGGAGAAGAGGACCTTGATCCACTATGTTCAATTTTGCTGGCCATATTAAATGGCTCCATAGTCTGCATTTTATTGACATTAAACTGAGATTCCATGGTTTCAGATCTTTGTCGTTGGTGTTCTTTGTCTGCCTGCTCGACTTGTTTTCGATGTTCAGAAAGTTTGTCATTATAACTTTTCCACTTCTCATCATTCACTACATCTCTGTATTCCATAGTCCTGGGCATCACATCCATGGCTACTTCACCAAAGTCTCCACTGTGTCGCTTTGTTGGTGTGTCTGCAATTAGGTTATCTGGGAGAAGTTTGGGGGTCAAAGACTGGGTCCTTGTTAAGGATGTCTTGCCCAAAGAAGATTTCTTGCACAGAGGTTGTTTCCCTTTGAAGCCTAAAAATATACATATAATAAACATTTAAAGGACATATCTCGTGTTTTCAAAGTATACAGAATTATATGCATTTTGTCTTCCTTATGCTTACAGAAATTAATTGTAATAGTTCGTTCGCTGAAGTATTGCGATAATTAGCCACAATACAGACTTAAATCTAAGCCCCGATTTCAAAAAGCCTAGTTAATTAGATAGGTAGTCACGTGGTACTGTGACGTCATATGCGACCTTCGTCGATCAACTTGTTGTAAAAGTAGTGTTAGATATTTTTAAAAACTCTGGTTTTAGGGGCCTAATTTATTTACCATGGATAACATTTATTTCGATGTTGACAAATTTCCCGAGTCTTATATCTTTTAGTCACCAGTGCATACAAATAGCGACCCAAATATAGTGAGGAAAGCAAGTATGATATCTGCATAAATTTGCGAGTAAATAATGTTTACATGGGATCACTGTCTAAACACTATTTGGTAATGCCATTTCTGTAAACAACTGTAATTAGCATTGTTGCTTTTCTAAAATAAACAGTGCAATTATTATTAAATTTATTTTTGGAGAAGTTAGATAGGCCTAAATTATGATACGATTATCATTGACAACTAGGCCTACTGTCACAGGTGCATTTCGGGGGAAAAAATAAATAATAAAAATGATCAAACTTATTGTGAAAATCACAATACTTTTAAATTATTTTATTCAAGCAATTTTATTAATCATTATTTTTTGTTATCTACACGTTGTTACTTAGGAAGTGGGAGCGTGGCGTGCTGTTGTTGTAAACACGTAAGCGTTCCTTAAAAAAAATGAAAGCATTATAATTCAATTCAAAGTTGGGAAATATCATATTTTATTATTTATAATTGAAAGTTCAATTATCTTTTATCTTTAAATTTCTTTTTTAAAACTACCAGTTGGTAGACACTGCTAGCAAAGTTCTGCCTATATGTTGTTACAAGGTGAAGGTCAGTTGGTGCGAGTGTGTATTGAATTTGAGAGCAGAACGGAAAGCATATGCTGTAGGCCTATATGTAACAGTGTGTAGCTTCGATAGAACCATTTTCTCGCAGTTTATCTACGTGTTTGTCCAAGTGCTTGTTTGAAAAAGTACAGGGACAAATTCTACTGGGTTTTTTAAGGCAAAATCGTTGTGCCGACAAAAAATATTCACGGCTTCTCCCTCATACCTTCCTTCGAAAATTGAAAAAAAAACACAGTCCAAATCCACTTTACTGATAGCAAGTACACCCTTAAACGGCACAAAATACCCTAATACAGTGTTATTTACAAGTCGTTAATGTGATAATTGTTTGTTTGTCAATTAAATCTAATCTGTTTATGAAATGGCTAACAACTGTTTTCAAATCTTCTCGCTCGAGGTCGCATATGACGTC
Organism: Ostrea edulis; assembly: GCF_947568905.1. Lineage (NCBI taxonomy): Eukaryota > Metazoa > Mollusca > Bivalvia > Ostreida > Ostreidae > Ostrea > Ostrea edulis. Next base: position 53,355,824 of record NC_079166.1, on the reverse strand, counting down.
ACAGATAATGGCGCGTAAAATATCGAAGAAAATATGCATATCGCAAGATTTGAATTTCATAGCTTTCAAACTCGAAAACTACACAAACTGTTTCATTTAAAACACATGTAAAGTAGTTTTAGGCATGAAATGAATTAATTTTGCTGAAAAAATTAAAAAGTTTAAAAACATGCGATGTGTCCTTCAAGTACTAGTCTCTGTAAGAATCATGCAAACTCGAAAAAAAAGTGGCAGAGTCATATCTGATGATTTACTTTAAAAGTGCATGACTAAAAAGTAAACATTAGATTGTCTTTTGATCATAAAATGCACTCAATGTCAACGGAGACATTTATTAAAAAAAATATCAGGTTCTGTATATGTGTGCCATTTTCCTATATATTCCCATGAAAACCGTCTATTTTCAGTTGATGATAAAAATGTTTATCGAAAACTATGTAATAAACAGAACCTAAAAACTAAAAGATGGTTTTGTCAAAAGTGAAAATATGTATACAAACTATTTGGAAAGCAGTATATGATTGCAGTAGAGTTCGATATTGATTGGGGTTGTTTTGCATTAAATTATCTCCCTTGTGTTACTCTTATGTATTGGAGGTAGGATTGTAGTATGACAACATATATACAACATGGCGGGTAAACCGCTGGAGTTGCAGGTGGCACACAAATGCAGCATTTCAAATTATGGACAATCACTAAAGCATTATCTTTCAAACAGTTCCATAGCTAAAACATTAGTGAATACACCACGTGTAACACTAGTTAGTAAGTACTTTATAATAACCTTGACATTTCACTAATCAATTGGCCTCTTGTATTTGTGTATTACTTGTACATACAGTCGTATGAAACTGACTTTCTAAAACTCGAGTTGTATAAAAAGAAGAATTACTTTAGTCACATTGTTCAGTTCGTCTATCCATTTGTTTGTCTGTCTGTCACACTATATAAATTTCCCTGCAAGCGACACATACTTACAGAATCACTCTACTTTCTTCAACTTGAGTAATATATTATAAATGCAATTGAGAAATTAAGTATTGTTTTGTGTATTCTACCAGTACTGACAGAACAAAACCAATTACGATGCACATGGGTTATAAAGTGTACGTTGAAAGCTTTGTACTATATTTGAATTGGCAAAATTCCAAATCATTTTCATCAACAGGAAATCACAAAATTTATCTTTGAATTTATGGAAATATATATACATGGTAAAACCCTTTGCAAGAGTCATCAAATCGAAATCAATCAAATCAAAAACTTCAGTAATGAAGCTAAGATTGCAGGGGCCATGTATGGAAATTCCTGTTTTTATCCATTTAATATGACATATACATCTATACTACAAACTTTGTATAAATATAACACTCTGCCCTAATTTTTCACCTTTAGCACCACCAGTCAAAAAATGGGTTTTTTCTTGTTTTCACAGTAAATTTCACTTTTCAAGAAAATGTTCAGTTAAGTAAAAGGATAACCTCAATTTCATTAAAGGTAAAAAAAAACAAACCATGGAATATAATTGAATATTCACAAGTTCAACTGTTTCTTCTGCAGGTTGTATTAATTTTAGATTACAAAGATGTGAAACATGCAAAAATAATGTTTTAGGTAAACCATCTCTCAGCACATCATCTGCCTTTTGAGTAAAGACTTTGAGAAAGAGAAATTCCTTACCTTCCTGTGTTTTACGATTTTCCCGGACCTCCTGGATTTTCTGCTTGGCTTGCTCGGCAAGTTTCTCCGTCACCATTTTGTGGGGCATGTTTCCTCTCTCTGGGTGATAGAACTTACATTTGTTGCCATATGTGCATTTCTTGCTACCATAGGGACAGATTGGGGGAAGAGGTTCAGGCTGTCTGGGCTCTTTAGACAGGAAGTTGTCCAGACTTGGGCCATGCCGACCAAGTGGGTCATCAGGTGGCATGAATCTGGGGGAAAAAACTAACAAGGTTAACTTCAAGATAATCATTACTTACTTTCTGACTTCTAAACAATACTCTGAGACAATATTACAGTAAAGTATTTCATCATCAAAGTACAATTAAATAAAACACACACCTGGTAGTCCATTTCATGAAATGTAATTTATGCCTATAACACAACATTATCAGGGTCTAGATCATATAGCCTTGTTTTGAACATGTCATTGCAAACATATTTATGTGAATGTAAAAAAACATTATCATTTCTGTGATTTTATTCAAATTTGTTGCATTTTAAATATAGCTTCGGAATCCTTAATAGATTTCTCAAAAATCTGGTTTTCATCAGTCTATAATTTCAAACTTAATGTTTATTTTTAGTTTGTTTCCCAAGTACAACATTAACAACAAAAACAAGCACTGATTGTGTAAGTGCTCGTAGTGTGTACCTTGTGGGGTCTGGTACTTTCCAAAAAGTTGAAAAATTTCACATATTAAACAAGAAGTATTAGACGAAGTGTAAAATGAAACAATTAGCAAAGTGTTATTTTGTACTTAATATCTTATTTGCAAGTGATTTATCTTGATCTCTAAATATATACAGAATTACAATGCAGAATATCTGAAAGTTGTAAAGCTGACACTATAGATATTTATAGTACATATTTCTTCCAACCAGGAAATAAATACTAAACCATACTGACATATCTACAACAACTTTTTGATATTTTCTGAATGGACCTATAAAAGCAAGTGATATATGTTCAGAGGTGCATCTTTGAGTTGTGCAGGCATGTAATTAATTATCCATTAACAAGATAAAGACAGTCATTCTACCTATGGGTTATACTCTACCTTCATATCATCCAAAATATTATGGTGTGTATAGCATAAGGACAGTTTATAAGCATGGAAAAATTTCATATTTCTAGTTTGGTACAAATCTTCTATAAATTAAATAAAACATTCCCGTAGAATACTGTAAACTCACTATTGAATATTTCTTTCATTTGTTTACAGCCAATGTGAACTTGTTCATAATGAGTAATACCTGTACTTATATGTACATGTACACCTATTGTAAACAAAATGACTAATATCTTTTTAGAAAGATGTGTTACTGAATATCATGGTCATTTCTTGCACACGAAGGATAGTTTATGGCATCAGAAACAGGAGCAGCTGTAAACTAGAGTTGTATTGATATAACATTAAATTTGTGTAACCCGATACACTATATTAAGATCATGTTGTAATACAATACAAAAACTCATATCACAGTACATATAAATGTTGTATTGCAATGTATTTGTATCTCTTTGTGAGTGTTGCTATGTATTTGTATCTCTTTGTGAGTGTTGCTATATATTTGTATCTCTTTGTGAGTGTTGCTATGTATTTGTATCTCTTTGTGAGTGTTGCTATGTATTTGTATCTCTTTGTGAGTGTTGCTATGTATTTGTATCTCTTTGTGAGTGTTGCTATGTATTTGTATCTCTTTGTGAGTGTTGCTATATATTTGTATCTCTTTGTGAGTGTTGCTATGTATTTGTATCTCTTTGTGAGTGTTGCTATGTATTTGTATCTCTTTGTGAGTGTTGCTATGTATTTGTATCTCTTTGTGAGTGTTGCTATGTATTTGTATCTCTTTGTGAGTGTTGCTATGCATTTGTATCTCTTTGTGAGTGTTGCTATGCATTTGTATCTCTTTGTGAATGTTGCTATGTATTTGTATCTCTTTGTGAGTGTTGCTATGTATTGCAATATATCTCTGTCAATTGTTACATCTCAACTGTTAACCAATCAGAAGCGGATAAACAAAGGTAACGACCCAAATAGACAAAGACTGGCTGCTAACCAATCAGATTGAGAATAACTGGCTGCTAACCAATCAGACTGAGAATAACTGGCTGCTAACCAATCAGACTGAGAATAACTGGCTGCAAACCATCAGATGGCAAATGACAAGCTACTACCCCATCAGAGAGACAAAGACTAGCTTCTAAACTGCAAATCAATAAAACAGAGAAAGAAAACATGCTACCAAATTGGATGGATACTAATCGATCATGTACTATCTAGATCCTAACCAACAAGACAGGGCAAGCTGCTACTCAATCAGATGGAGATATAGACAAGTTACTAACCAATCAGATGGAGATATAGACAAGCTACTAACCAATCAGATGGAGATATAGACAAGTTACTAACCAATCAGATGGAGATACAGACAACCTGCTATTCAATCAGACAGAGAAACCTCCTCTGTCTTTTCAATACACTTCATGGAGTAGGCAATGACTATATTATCAGCCCCCTCCCTGTGTTAGCGCCAGGTAATTGGAACAGGGGAAAACAAATAGCACTGCCCGACGCCCGGGGTAACCATAGAGTCAGGCAGGTAAAATTACAAGGAGAACTTGTCCCTGGGCAAATCATGGAAGGAAACTTGGCCATTGATTTATTACCATGAGCAAACAGGAATAGATATGAATGAATTGATTTGTGGTAGGGCAAGCAAATTTGGCATTTCTACCTGTCCTTGGACAAGTACTTCAAAAATCTATTTGTCTACCCCTGCAGAATGTGCTGAGTCAACTATTGAGAAACAAAATAAAAGGTGACCATGGTTGATTCATTGCATATTGTTTAACATCCCGCTCAGGAATCTTTCACTCATATGAAGACGTCACCATAATTGATAAATAGAGAGCAGATGGAATGAACATTTCGGAAAGAGGATTTGATTTGTTTACATGTAGCAAACCATGGGTATATAGTGTGCAAACAATCCTGGGTTTGAATTCAATTCCAATCAGACGGGTCTCTACATTTTCTCCTTTAATGTTACATTATCACTGCTATAATTATGTCCGAAAATCGAGGGGGTATTAATGACATTACAATGCACCCACTTTATATGCTTTATACCAGTCACGCATCAAGGTTTAGGGGTTAGGCATTTATTCAATATAGTTGAGAATCTAATAGTAAATAATATATTGTTAGAAATTTTGCTAGAGTACTCTGCTTAAAGTTGTGACTTTTTTCTTACAAACACTGGTTCCCATCTTGCAATCGTGTATCATGATTTTACCATGTGTTTTCATTACCCCCCCCCCCTTTTTTTTTTATTTTGACAATCCTCAGATGGTGATGAAAATTGTGAGTATGTGTTTCAGTGTATTTTGCAAATAAAAATCTTTGAACCACATTAAATTGTTGTTTGTTTGGTGTTTTTTTTAATTTAGTGTGGCTAATGAAAATGAAATGTGGCTAATGAAAATTGGACCCCATTAGCCATAGTGGCTAGAGAAAATTGTACACTAGCGCTCATACAGCCTCCCCATCCCTCACCCTGGTCAAAGTGAAAATAAAGCTGTAGATTTCCATACCTGTCGTTTACAAAGGAGTACATGAGTAATCTCTCTTCCACAACTTTGCGATACTCTGGTTTTTCATTCACAAGATCCCTATAGTTGTCATTAGATACCACTATTCCCCCACTATCCACTGCTAAGTTCAAGATGTATCGATCATCATAACACACCACTCGCTTTCCACCAATTCGGCGTGCTGGAGTAAACACCAAAATCTTCTCTTTTTCAAGTTGAAACAGAATTTCCTGATCTGGAATAAGGCAAAATACATTATTAAAAATTTTAAGTTCTCAAATATTTGAAAAGAAGACCTTGTAACAAAATAACTAAATAAGAATGCACATAATAGGAATTTTCTGTATAGCATCACACAAGTTTTCATGAGAGAAAAAAAATCTTGTATTTACCAATAATTTTTGTTTTCAGCTCATATGAAAAACTAAAATGATCTTTATTATGAAATAAATAAATAGTAATTTGGATCTCATAGTTTCTGAAAATTGTAGGAGACAGAGTTTGTGAAAACCTTTGCTTTGCTCATTCAGAGGTTTCTTCCCCATCAACATACAGACTATTACATAAGCAACATCCACATAGTCTTGGTTTTCCCATATCACTTTCTACATCACATCTCCAATGTTTCAGGAATGTACATTAAAATATTAATTAGTTCCCTATATGAAATTATTTCATTCTTCACGCACTAGAAAATTATTTTGTTCTGTTAATTTATAGTCAAAATTAATATCAAAGTACATCATGTACATAATTCTGTACTTTTTAATTCTACAATGACAATAAATCTATTTTCTACTATAATCATGATTATGAAAATCCTCTCTATATTAACTGAAATGTATGAGCTGATGTAAAATCTACATTTATATGCGACTTTGTGTATAATCCTATACAGGGCTTGTAGCTAACTTTTTATGTCACCAGTCCAGCCGGACTGATGGGGTATAATTTCAACCAGTCCGCAGAAAAATTTACCAGTCCAACAGTTTCCCAGAAGTAAATAAACATATTTCGTTAATGTTATTAAAATGAAATTTAACTCAATATGCCTCAGACAATATTGTAACACTTAAATGTGGGATTTATATTTACGAATCAGATTCGTCTGATATCAAAGCATGTCAAATGTGTGTTTTAAGATTCCATAAATATATTTTCCAAAATTATGCTTTAGAAGATTAACCAGTCCCATCAGACTGACTAAAACAAATGTCAGTCAGTCCGCCAGACTTTTAACCAGTCACAGACTGACGGGCATATGTTAATTTCGAGCCCTGCTATAGGAATATACCAGTAACATTAAAAACAAGTCATGAAGTTGTTACTAAGCAAGACTCCTGGCCCAGGCCCTATTCATCACCTGAGTATTAGTTAAAAGTATCATTAACCCAAAGGGCTATGAAATCTATAATAATTTTCCTGTTCTGCATATCTCAGAAAAATTCTAATATTCAATAGCAGTATAAAACAAAATGCCTTTTTAAAACACAATTTGACAAAAGTCCTTGAAAGTGTCCATACTGATGGAAGACTTTACATAATATACGTTTTTGGACCCAAAATTAACCTAAAGTCAGAACCCTGGGTTGTGAAATTCATAAAATTTGGTACATTCCTTTCTCCATTTTCTATAAAATTAAAGAAGAAGTCTTTCAAATGATCAATACAATACTCACTACTAATTTTGGCCCTACCCTGAAACCAAAGCCCTTTCCCATCCAGATCATGAAATTTGCAGCTTTGGTAAAAGGCTACCTGCTCTTTCTAAATATCTATTTAGTTTCAACCTAGTATCAATAGCATGAAGAAGACATCATCTACTGTTTTACATATAAACAAAATATGCCAAGTTTGGCCTTGTCCTGGAGTCGGAACCTCTACCCCAATTTATGATCATGATATTCACAATTTTGGTAAAGGCCTTCCTGCTCTACTTGACTATGCATTTAGTTTTTCTAACAGATGCGTGGTATTAGAGAAAAATATGTTTGAAAATTTGTCAATTTTTGACAATTTTTTCCCTGCCTCTAAGGCCACATTGATGCAGCTAGGAGTCCTGAAATTCAAAATTATGTCCCTCTTGTTCAAATGATGCTTCATACCAAATTTTGAAGTTATCAAAAAGTTCAATATGCTCAATTATTAATGCACAACGGACACAGACCAATTGCAATGAGTCACCTGAGTGACTCAGGTTACCTAAAATTTTTGAATTTCATTTAGAAGATATACCTTTAATTCACCACCAGAGTACTTGAACAATGGAACTATAAAAAAGAAATATGTTTTGATTCTAAATCACCGTACAGCACAATGCTGAATCGTGTTAAATATAGTCTATCACGAGATATTGTTCCTGTTAACCAACACCTATCTTTTTACCTGAATGACTAACAATTATATACAAAGCCTGTTTTGGGAGTACATGAAGTGCTAATCAACAAGGAAAAACCTGATGACTTCTCATCATGGTCACATTTTCTTGTTGACGTGACTTCCCTGACAACTGAAAATGTTGTAAGCGTAGCATGTCTCTTGTTCATGCCGCACTAGCATGCTAAGGATGATTAAAGTACCATGATCAAAATGAGTTCACAGAGAATTGGTCACATTGTGGGAGACATTGTTTTCCATTTAGTGGACAGTAACCAGGAATAGAACCCATGATGGAATTAAGCCATTATGTTTTTGTTTTCAATCTGTAAAATGGCACTGATTTTCAATTTTCCTCAGGTTAAATAGATCTACATTAATTCTGTATTAAAACAACTCTTGTCATTTCTCAAGAAAAAGTCCCTCACCACTATATAATACATGAATATTCTATCCAATTCAACCTTTTTATACTGTTGTTAATTTACATTTATTCAACCCTGACTTTCTCACTTAGCTTACACGCACCTGTGATTTTAGCATCAACACGAGATGTTTCTTTCCTCCATTGTGGTACAAACACATTGATGGCCTTGTGACCTCGACCCCTGAACCAATCCACTGCCAGTTGTATCCCACGACAAGAGAAGATTTCTTTGTTCCCATGACTGAAAAAACAAAAACAATAGTGCTAAGATTTGTATGATTAAAAGACATGGCCCCAAAGTAGTTATGTCTACAAGAACAAATGCAATAATCAGGTCTTGGAAATAAATTTCAAAATCATTTATGTTTTTGAAGAAAATTCTTCAAGTATATATGTTTCTGTATTACCAGTGTTGTCCCTACGACCCGGGAGTAGCAGGTTTATCCTATGCAAATTCCCACCAATTGAAACTTTCACTTAGTTGAACACAAGGCATATATATGGAAAGGACCCCAGACCCCCTTTTCCATCCAAATATTACTTCATTCTTTGAGAAAACCACAGATATATGCAAAATATTTGCAAAATGTATATTCAGAAGATAATTTACTAACCTCATGGCAACATTGCTACCATCTATGACAATGGGACGAAAATTTGAAGTTGAGTCTGATAGGACAAAACAGTTCTCTGCAGTGAACGCCAGCAAATTTTCTGCAGATCCCTCCATTGAACACAGACTGGAGTTACTTTCATCACTGTTCTTACAAACTTTCTCAGTGGATGTGCTCAGTTTGATCAGTTCTGACAAAATTTCATTCTGTCCAGCTTTGTTGCCTAGCTTTCTTAAGACTGAGGCCAACTGCAGTTCGGAATAGCCAAGCTTTAACGCAAATTCAATTTTTGTGTTGTATTCTTCTTCATCTGTGGTCTCATCTTCTGATGAGGTGGATGACTGTTGAGTTATTTTCAAGTTTGAAAACGAGTTTTTCACCTCACTGCCATAAGACTTAGTTTTTGCAAGACGATTCTCTGTTGGAGCAGTAAGTGTTGGTGGCAGGGGACTCGCTCCAACAGAGACTGTTCTTTTCAAGGCAGCATGTGTCCGTAGTGGTGTCTTCTTCCCTGTAGGACCAGTCAAATTTGACACACTAATTGCACTTTCTGAAGTACACAAGTTTGAACCAAACAAACCACTGTTTTCTGTAACATCACCAGAAGTGAAATTTCCTTTTTTGTTCACCAAATGCACATCATCTTTCCCATTATTTTTGGATGAAATTTTCGACCTCTCTTTAATCCCTTTTTTATCATGACCCTCCTCTCCATGTAGGCGTATATCTATGTAGGGTGCAATATTGTCTTCTTTTTTCACCATCCTGTCTATCAGAACTTGGGCAATACTAACATTTTCCTTTTTACCAAAGATAAACACATGTGAGTTTTCCTTAGAAAAGTCCACCACAGCTTGGGAATCTCGTTCAATGGTAGATTGCAATTCATGGACCATGGTAAAATGAGAATGTGGAAGGGTCTGAATAACACGACTCATTGACTTCTCATCCGTAGTCAGTGACTCCAGATAGCTCTGAAAAATAAAACCTGACATCACAACTTTTGCTATTCTAAATGATTCAAGAGAGCAATGGAACCATGTGTTGTGCATATTGAATAATATATCATACAGTGTATCTTTTAATATCTTGAAGAAAAAAGAGGCCCATGGGCCATTGCTCACCTGAACAATATCATTCAAGAGACTGTCGAAACCAAACAGGTCATGGTATAAACAAATAATACCTGTGTTGCAGTGATTTGTGAAGATTTTTTTGGGGTTTTTTTTTTTTTTTGCTGGTTTTCTTTTCTTTTTTTTTTTGAATTCCTATACATCTATAAGTTAGAAAAATTCTAAACTTGTCTTGTGATCCAACTCTGGTAACAAGGGTTAAGGTGTGAACTAACTTGAAGTTAGTATCTAATTGAGGATTGATTCAATATATTGTAGCCATTACGTTTAAAGTTTTTATAGTTCTTGAGTTGTACTGTAGTCCCATATCCTATCCTCATGGGTTGAATGAACTTCAACACTTGCAAAAATATTTTTCTATTCCACTGTATTTCCACCATTAAACTAACAATGTATTTATCTTTATTATATTATTATCATATATTATCATATATATATTAATATCATATATACATGTATTAGTATATATCATTATTATATATCTTTATTCTACAATGAAATTGAAAAGATAGGCTATTTTCTAATCCCCTGTTCCCCGGAGGAAATGGGGTCTCAGCACTGCACAGAGTTCTTCATGTTATTCTAAACCGCCAAAACTTCAAGCAGGTTCTGTTGCTGTTCTGTCAATTTAACACACACAAAAGGATGACGTCATCATGGAACTTGTTCACACATTGTTTAAAAAATCTACTGACGAGCCCGCAGGGTGAAAGTGCTATAGCTAAAAGTTTGAGTACTGGAGTATATAAAAATATATATATATTGATTGAATATTGTTTAACGTCCCTCTCGAGAATATTTCACTCATAAGGAGACGTCGCCGGTGAAGGGCTGCAAAATTTAGGCCTATGCTCGGCGCTTATGGCCTTTGAGCAGGGAGGGATCTTTATCGTGCCACACCTGCTGTGACATGGGACCTCGGTTTTTGCGGTCTCATCCGAAGTCGCCTCTTACGACAAGCAAGGGGTGCTGAGGACCTATTCTAACCCAGATCCCCACGGTAAATATATATATATATATATATATATATATATATATATGGTCAGTGGTTCTAAAAAAAAAAAAACATGCTTTCAGCACCCCATCCTACTTTCACCTTTTCTTATAACTCACATCTCCCCACTCCCTTGGATGGCATTATGAAAAGTTTAAACATACTGATTATGGAAACATTTGTTCAGAAATCTCTCTACCTAGAGCTTTTTGTTCAGGTGATAAAATCATATAAAATGGAATTGATCTGAAAATGGCACTCTCTTTCTCATATATCATAGCCATAGCTCTTCACAGATAATACAAGCAAACAGACCATTTGTGACCAACAAGCCACGAATACAGCCTAATCCACTTTATAAAACCCCTATAAAAACCTTCTTTGGTCTTTAAATATTGCTGAAAAATAAAAACCAAACCCACACTATTAAGTCAACGAACATGGAGTTTCCAAGATTGAAGGATATTTTCAGTAGACAATATATAATATATTGATCTGATTTCTGATTTAAAACTTTTTTTTAGAATTTTGATCATGAGACAACAAACAAAAGGAAATACCGAACAAATAATTATTTCACTATATTCAACATCAGAATAAGTTCATTATTTTTCAAAATCACATCCATTCATATTGCAATTAAGATCCTCCTTGAACTATTAAATAAAATTTTAATGACAATGTTATAGACATATAATTTCTCTGATTTCTATAAATGTATTTATATCACATGTATATTTGTTATTCGGAATTTGTTTACACAAAGAAATCAAGTTATATTTGGAAGTGATAAAATTTTCTTTTTTTAGTGACACGTTGATTTTTATATCAAAATTACAACAAAGTTGAGTATCGTTGCAAATGAGGAAACCCCTAATTTAAAAGTGGAAAAAATCCCAGCACTGTTAATGAATGGAAAGTATATATAACTCGTTTCAACGTGACAGACACTTTCATTATTTGATCAAATGGGAACACCTATATATCTATGAAGTATTAGAAATCTAAACACACAAACTGATATTCATTGAAATGTTTTCCCTAACTTAAATTACATATTCATAAGCATTAACTTGCAAATTTGTTTTTATAAATAGTCATTAGCAATCCCAGGAAACAGCATTCAAAGATGGAAAGAAAAATTAAAAACTGTGTGATTTTTCCTTTCTAATATCAATAAAGAAATAATTTTTAAAAAAAGGATGAGTTCATGATTGCATGGAAAATTAAGGTTTAATCAAGACAACTATGTCATACATAAAAGGATAAAACTATCATTCATGTATCTTGAAGGGATATATAGTTAGTATTATATGTACAATTCCATTTTATCCTTCAGTCTACATACCATCAACTTGTAGTAGTTTCACACTTTGATTTAGAATTTGGTTGGGTTTTTTTCTTTATTAAAAAATCCCTATAAGGTAAGATAATTTGCCTTGTCCTACTTTAATTTCACAACATTGTCCAATGTTCTGAAGATAAGGAGAATTGTGTAGGAACTCCAACAATGCTTGCAAGTCAAGGCAATACGCAGTTTGTCACACACTTTCTTTCACTGGTTGTCAATCTGATTCAATGAAAACATCTAATGTCTGAAAGTCATTTAGTTAACATTCCATGTATGTCATTTTATTTTCAAACTTTTAATGTATAAGACTGACTGATTGAGTAATGTGTTTATCAGGTAGAAATCTTCCCTTTTCTGTCACTACGACACCTATTGGAGAGTTGTAAACAGTTTACACCATGAGCTGTACGTCACAAGGATCTATTTTTTCAACATGTTCAACACCATTTACATGATCTGTATATAATATCCATAATTTTCTCTCACGTATATGATGCTTTTAAGGAATTTCATTTAATATTCCAAATCAATTGTATTTTGAAACATAATATTGCGTATTTTATTACACACCTTCATTTTCCCTCTGAATAGAACTATAGTGATAATAAAGAATCAACACTTTGACTGTTAACTAAAACAATGCTTCAAAAACTCTGCATACACACACACAGATATATCATTATACCTTGTTCAGAACATGTCATTACAGAGCCAATCACGTCCGACCTTCCATTTTAATTTTTCAATAAATTTTCTGTTTTTCTGGGTTTCTTTTTCATATTCTTTTTGTGGTTTTTTTCCTTTTCCTTCTTCCATGTCAGATTTTTTTTCTCTTGATATTTTTGCCTGGAATGGCATTGACGTACTTTATTAGCCCAGGCATTTCACTTCAGATTCGTCAGTGGAGTAAACTTTTCCAACCCCTGTTCAACACTAGTGTTATGAAATACACATTTTTTTAAACCTCGAGCAACTCATGTAACTCAAATTCAAATTGTTTAACCAAACATGCCCATTTTGTTAAAGTACTTCTTGATCAGAGTATAATTTAAACACTTTATTTACCTGTTATTCATTACCTAATTCAAACGCTTCAAAGACGTCTGTAGTTTCACAAGATATTGCTCAATTGTATTTAGCATGTACTTGATTCTCACAATCTGGTGTACTTGGGTTAGTCGGCGATGCACTTCATTGTGAGCCAGAATTGCACACGCATTCCACCGGGTAAGGCGATTGAGCCGGAAAATTTTGATAGGCGACAGTAGTATTGAGAGTTGCTTATTCCAAGACATAATGTTTTTAATTTTTACACTGTTGAAATAAATATGATTTGTAAATATGTTGGTAATTTCTATGCCAAATACTGTTTAAACAATAGAAAGTCAACATTGTAGCCAGGTCACTTGATTCTTAGCGCGTTGCCAGGTATACCCAGCTTAGTTTGATTCAGCCGGATTTTATCAGAATCAAGCATGCTTATAATTATCACCCTCTCGGGGGAATTGAAGATGACTGCAAGTTTGATCAATACATATATATACGAGTTGAACATAAACATGTTTTCTGTTTGCAATGACTAAAGAACAGAATAAATTTTGGGACATGCTGCTAAAAATTGAAAATTTATCTATAATCATATCTTTCATTGAAAAAATATTTATCGGACACTTAGTCCAGCCAACAATTGATATTTATCAGACCAAAACAAAAATGACCGGACATTTGCCAATGTCTGACGGACCTTTAGAATCACTGCAGTAACTCATATTTATAATTACATGTAAGATTAGCAGATATCAAACATGGGCTGATAAATCATATTGTCCCACATATATGTAAGAATATCGATGAATATCAATGAGGAGTATTCCCAGGGAGTAGCACAGCTATTGAAGGGAATAGTCCTCAGATGGAAAAACAGTGCATTTTCTGGGAAACATAATAAGGGCAGACAAGAAGCTAGGGAGGATGCATTGTATGAAGTTAGATAGAAAAAAAAAATTAAGAAATACTTGAAAATTTAATGCAAAATTTTAAAAAATAATTGGTGTTTATATTTATGATACCTACATCTGCTGTCTGTGGGCAAGTCCCCAATAATTACACTTGATATAAAGTTGACAACCAAGACTAACCCATTAGCTACATCATGTACATTTAATAACAAGTTGACAACCAAGACTAGCCCATTATAGCTACATCATGTGCATCCATTTAATATATTTCAGCAACAATTTTTCAAGGAAAATGTATAGCTGGTAAGTCTTAGTTCAGTAAAGGTGCATCCCAAACCAACACAGATGGTGGATTCAACAAGCTCTAAACAAGAACACAATAACCATACCATCATTAGCATCTTAAGACTTTGTATTTTCCATTCAATCAGATGCAGATCACCTACAATAAGCTCTTGCTAGATACAATCAATGTCAGTGACTGATATTTGTAGCACTCTATGAAGTTTGGTTACTAGAGATTGATTACTACACTTCTGTCCCACATGACTGCATAATTTGTAGTTCTATGATGTAAGTAAGTAAGTAATTAAGTAAGTAATTCTTATTTAAAGTCGGAAATATATACAGGTAACAATAAACATGAGCTAAGAGCTCTTTAACCGACTTTATAGCATAAAAAACCCACAAAGCACTAATGATATATAATTGCATGCATAGACATAAAAACAGAAATTTGAAATAAAACAGGACGCATACATGTATACAGACATCACAAGTCATGCATATATATACACAGGGACTAGCTATATTAAGATGTATAATACATAGTTGTAAAGTAGTGCAAATACACCAGTTTTGTCTATGAAGTTCACCGTTTCTTCTAGTTCAGATCACTAAAGCTCTAAATATTACTCAACATTCAGTTAAAAATTTAATAAAAAGTGTAGAGTGACTGCAATACCAGGTGACTATAACAGGGTTTTCAACTCACTAATGAGTTCAGCAAACCCGACTGAGTCTTAACCAGATACAATCCAGTCTCTTTCTATTCCAGAAGCCACCAGTTTACTTAGTGCAAACAGATTTCATATGTTCTTGTAGAAAACTGTGTTCTGACTGTCACAGTATATATTCAAGAAATAATGATCGTGTTTTCATGTATGTTTCATGTATGTTTCATGTATGTTGCGCAGGATAACCTCTGAGGTTGGGAAATGTTTTGAAATATAAAAGCTGAGACGTTAGTTGAGACCAAGGAGGTTATCCTGCAACATACACGAAAACGAAAACTTTATTTCTATTCTACTACGGCTCAGAAATATACAGCCGATCGTTTTTCTAAATAGCTACGAATTAGGTGATGTCATGGCAGTTTCCGAAATGGCCTACATTGTTTTTTGTTGATGGTAGGGGTCGATATTCTAAATCTATTTTGAAAAATAATATTTCAAGTATTGGTTTGATGATGACAGATTATATCAATTGCTTTGAATACAGTTCAAGAAAAACTTGTCTCTGCATCGCCATGTTTACATACATGTGCATTGCTCTCGGAATTCAGATTAGTTTATACTGAATGACAAAATTATAACGTTTTCCAGTCATATATGAAGTTGATTTAACATATATTGATTGATTTGTATGATTTAAATATAAACTTGAATTATCTGTGATTGACTTTATTGTTGCATTAGAAAAACTTGAAGTGCAAGTGAGATCTATGTGTATCAATTTTCTCCTAATCAGTTAATATGTATGAAGGCTCAGCCTGATATATTGTAGAATAATGACTGTGGCATTCCTTTGATCTTTGCAATAACCATGGTAGAATTCATGATTTAGACTGATAAATTTCAATATGTCTGAATTCAACATTTCTGCCACACGTGACCTCGGAGAATCTCATAAGAAAAGGTAATTCCTTCAGCTGTAACTTCAAACATCATATTCAACAAACTTCTTATGTTCACGCACAATGCCATCATTTCAGTTAAAGACTTCACATTTATTCCTAACTGCTTTTGCCCTACGGCTCTTCAGTGGAACTTACACTGGAAAGAATGAAATTTCACTAAACGCCCGTAAGGCGAAAGTGCATTTGGAATAAATGTGAAATCTTTGACTGAATTTTTTGTGTATTTTACCTATACCTATTACCAAGGACTTATTTTATTCTAATATGCGCATGTGCATGTGTGACCACAGGTATCTGAATTTTAATCAATAAATAGATATAAAAAGAAAAAAAAGAAAAACCTCTTATCTATACATACAGTGTACCAGATGTGAGACAACATTTTGCCCCCCTCCTCGATTCGGGTCCGATTTTATTATCAAATTTGCTGAAACAAACCAATTCTCTGACAGGTTAAACTCAGAAATTATTCTCCTCATCCGTCACTTCAGAAGTCTGAATCTTTTTTATGTTTTTCGGTGTGCTTATTCTCGTAACAATCCAACAACAGACAAACGATATTTTGAACATTCCCACCAAGGCCTGACCAAGTCATGTCATCACGAAGTCAAATCATCAATATTGATTAAAATTCAGATACCTGTGGTGTAACAGTGTGTGTGTGTGTGTGTACAACTGTACAATGTATGTGAAGATATCAATATTTTAATTATATATATTAGGGACCTATATAGGTCCCTGTATATATGCAAAACTCGCAAACTTTTTATTCCTGCCTTACACAGTACATGATGTTAACTCGTCAAAGTGTTTTTAAACATTACTCTTCTCTTTTAAACTTCCGGAATTGTCAATCAGAATATCAAATTAAACACGCGTCAATGATGTTCAATGAGTAATAGGCCTATATTGCAATGCACCTGCAAGTGGGTCACTAGGGCTATATTATAAACATGTATCTGTATATCACACAGAACATGATCAGCTTATGTCATCTTAAGTAAAATCATCCTATAACACTTACTTTCGCCTTTTTAGTGTTTTTCGGTGTGCCATTCTCGTCCGGGGATGACATGCATATTTTCGTCGACAGTTTATCTTCGTCATGACACAGTGTGATGTTTACATGGAAAGCTCGATAGATCCGCTCTCTGTACGCCTCGATCAACGCTTCTTTTGACTTATCGATATAAAAATCATCTATAGTCATCATAGACCAGACAATATCCCAAATATCCTTTCATTTTCCAACAGGTAGAGCAAAATTTCTAAAATCGTGACATCTTAGACGTTCAATAGATGGCGCTATGCGCCGGATATGACCTTTATCTAGGTCAAGTTTACTGTAAACATAAACAGAAACACGTGTTTTTTATCATGCTTTGCTGTTGCTTTCCAGGTATATGAAAAAAAGAGTACTTTGTAACAATAGGCCATTGTTAGTGTTTGCTGATTTTTGTGCTTTATATAGGCCATTGTTAGTGTTTGCTGATTTTTGTGTTTTATGTATATATATATATATATATATATATATATATATATATAAAGCACAAACAAACAATTATATATATATATATATATATATATATATATATATATATATATATATATATATATATGTACATTCCATTCGAAAAAAAAAAACCAATGAAATGTCACAAATGTTGTCTGCATGGTGCTGACTTCTGACGGCCTTAGCAATAATGGTTCTTTATCACTCCAACGCTTTATGTGACACTTATGTTCGGGCCGGACCTTCGATATTAAAGTCATATCACAGACCTGTGACCTTAGCGTGTTAGAACCCCCCCTCTCTCTCTCTCTCCCTCTCTCTCTCTCCTCTCTCTCTCTCTCTCTCTCTCTGAGCGTACGTGTGTGTGTATTCAAACGCGTTATGTTTGTCACGGCGTTTGAGAATCCCTAAACACTAGGTTACCCCGCCACAGGTCCCACTGTTAGTGATACTTGATGGAATATATTTGTTATGGAAAACAGATTTATTTATCTCAATGAAGTAAAGTAAATAATTTAAAGTGGGCACTATATACATGTACATTCAACATATCAAAACACAAAGCTCTGTAGAGCTTTTTAACCGACTATCACATCTGATTTTGTTATCGTTCACGATCACTTCTGACAGGGAGAAAGAAAAATTGATCATTTAGATGTCAATCTAATTAAAATCAGATCCTAGAATACGTATGCTCACAATCGCTACAATGGGCAGAGTATACGGCGCGGATCTAAGAAGTCTGATTTTAATTAGATTGATTTAGATGTATACAATATCATGGATTGCCTAATCAAGGAATTTGATTCATTTTGTGCAAGGTATCGCTCTCATTAGTTTACCTTTTCTATCTATCTGAAATTAAGGATAAAGTCATGAATAAACACACGATTCTTTTCAGACCCCGTGACAGTGTATTCTGATTAAAAATTCATGCTGTGGAAATACGATCCAAAAATTCCTAGTAAATTATAGTGCCACTTAGCATCGTGACATGTTATTATTTGAGAACACGTCCACGAGACAGGCATGTTGATAGATAGGTATGTCATCAATGAAAGTGATGCCATAAGAGAAGGTTGTTTTGGTGGGTTTTTTTTTTAAAGTTTGCCAAATATGAGCGTGCTACGAAAACATTAGCTAGTCTATCATGATCACTAGATTAGCTATCAGTTCCCGTGTTTTGTGGTCGATTTGTCGTGACAACTGTCCATGATTCACGCTCACCAATCTTCCTTAATATGATTATTTTATTTGTTGGGGGGGGGGGGGGGGGTACTGATTACACATTACACCGTTACATTCCGATTGTAGTAAACACGTAAGTGGTAGGTCTATCATTCTATTTCGAAAAAATACAACTTTGGCCTGCAAAATAATACATATCATCCATATCACTTCACTTTCCCGTGTTTCATAATTTTATAATGATTCCCTGAAGAAGAAGAAAGATGTTCTAGCACAAGTACAGCTGCCTTACACATGAAAAAACAACTGAATTGTATTAATCGTGTGATTGGGAATGCTCTACATTTGTAAACGATCGGATGTAAAATCTGTAAGCTGAAAAATCATTTGAAGCCCCAAACTTGTGTTGCAATTTTATGCTTATAATAATAATAATATAATATAATAATAATATGCATGCCGTATGAAACCACACAGTGGTACGCTATATTCTATTTTCGTCAATATATTCTTTTCTGTGCCCATTTATTCTCAGCCCTGGATATAACCAAAACATCTCACGACTCTACCTACTCGGTCTCGGACCCTCCCCACTGGTAGAGAGATACAAAACTCAATACATTACAGTAAATTTCGCATTTTCGGAATTTGCTTTATATCAAATTATACGTACCTGAATGTTTTGTTAATTATATCTCTCTGATCAATATAAAATCCAATTTCAAAACATGTTTCTGTTGATTGCATAGTTTATTCCCAAATAACGTTAATCTTCCGGAAAAATAAACACAATCATATATCTGTCTCAATTTATCCGCTTAATTTCTCTTAAATATGAAGCTCATAAATGCAGCGGAGAAAGTGATCAATCCAGCGCAGAAACCTTTAGCTAGCTCCCGGCATATAACAAGTCTTAAGAAATCTACTACACGCGCCGATTCGCGCTTTAAACCCCCAGGCCAAAATCGTGACTCGTTAGAATATTTCTAGACTCGCCAGAAAAGCGATACGCACGATTCGATTCCAAGTGCGTCACATATTTTAAACTATAAATACAAACAGTTGGTCATTTTTCAATACACACCTGAGCAGGTGTTCCACTATACAAACGTTAATTGATCTGGGATCAGCGGCCGAGGCATATCTCTCTCTCTCTCTCTCTCTCTCTCTCTCTCTGCCGACCAAACCTACTAAATGAGGACGGCCTCACAATGTGTAGAAGAGAATACACACATATTATTCTAAAGGCAAAAAAGTACTATGTTAGGTATAGCTATAGGGATATCTATAAAAGGTTATCTAATACTCTCTTTTGAATTATGAAAAAAAGGATTTTGAGAGAGAATATTAGTAAGGACATGTCCTCACACCACTGTCCTCACTAAGCTAATATTTTGTATCTACATCTTTCACATGCTGTAGGTCACATTTATGACGACGTAATTGTGAGGACATTTATTTGTCTTCATAGTGCAATTCTTGTCCTCACAACGTCTGTCCATTGGTTGAAATTTGTCCTCACTTTACACGTTTTACTGCCCCCCCCCCCTCTCTCTCTCTCTCATATATATATATATATATATATATATATATATATATATATATATATATATATATATATATAATGTAAGATCTAATTTAATGATAACTATAAAATGTTATTTGTTACACACGTGGTGAAAAACAGACGTGCATTGGAAATAAAAACACGTTCCAGGATTGAACAAGAGTACATTTAGATTAACTCGATCTTGGATAAAATGCGTATGTTATCACTTTATATCAATAGAAATGATTGTATTAAATAGTACATTGCAAGTTTAGGTAGTTTTGATAACATGAATTAATAGTACATATGTCTATCATTTACAAGAGTCGGAGTTACAAAAAATGTAGGCTTTATCGTAACTTATTCAAAATGATATACAAGAAGCGAAAAATTCTTTTGACGTTCGGTTTACCCTTTGTCTGTTTGTTTGTTTGTTTTTTTGTGACGAGACCATGTTTTCATAATACATGTACAATGAATAACATATGCATGTAAATATCATTTTTTGCGAATAATCCGTATTTATATCAGTATGAAGTATCTAAATAGGTCTAGATTTATGGTAAAGATTACAGGACCATGACTCGATTAAAGAATGAATCCTTTCTATTTTTGATATGCATATTGAATCAATGGTATTTTTAAAACAAAATTTGATGATTTATTTCATTGCAAATTAAAGTTATAAGCGTAAAATGATGTCTTTTTTACGTGTATATTGTATTAGTTACTTAACGTAGAACGGTCTGTACGCATTCCTTCACGCGCGTTAGCACGTTACCATAATTACCTAAAACGTTTAAAACAGCAACAGCTGATTCAGCTACATGTACCTCCGAATCTACAACTTTGTCGGTAGGTACTCGGGGCCCCTGAGGGCGGGGAAAAGTACACTCGGTTTGTTTAAATAATAAAATGTGTTCTTTGTTGTTTCATTGGGTGATGAAGGTAGCTAGCATTGCAGAAAAAATGCATAACCCGCGTAAAGAAAGACATTTTACTGTTTATATCTTTATGTATCATTAAAACTAAAAACTAGAATTAAGATGGTAGTTGTAATTAAAAGATTTATATAGCGCCCTTTCAACATTAGTTCTCTAAAGCGCTTTACAAATGCATGAGAGAAAAGATAATCTAAAATCGATGTGCACATACATGTGAACAAAATATTCATGGTGTCAAAATTAAAATGCATAGTTATTATTATTAACAAAACAACAACGGTCCTTTGCCGTGGTAGGCGTTGGTACAAGACCTCTCTATATGATCAAGCGTCAAAAGTGGAACTTCATCTACAGCTGTTGGTAATGTCCCCAACATTTTGGATCTTCAAATGTTGAAAATTTGTTAAGATTTTCAACGTTCTTTCAATGAAGAAAAGCTGCCGCAAGTTCAACGTTAAAAAGGCTGTTGGTATTCAATGTTTGAAATAACGTCATATGCCTGCTGGGTGCAAGGCGAGACGAATGATATATACCGAACAAATATGTTAGTTTTTTACATAGCCCCCAGCCAGGGTCTAAAACTTTATAAATTCACTCATGTAACCCGTATGATGTCACTGTGATACACACAATGTAGGTCACTAAAATGGTTTTATGTAAATTTTCAAATTTACAATATTACACCCACCCTAATATTCCAACATAATTTTAAGAGTGTACGAGCATCTCCGCCAACATGCGATTCTGATGATCGATCAGCAATATCGTCGAAGATAATGATTGGCACCAGCTGGTAATAGAACCATGATTAACAGAAGTTTTTTTCTCTATATGTATCCAATGTTAATGATCCCTTGATACATCTCAAGATTACAATTCATGATAATCACATAATTTATCATCACAGAAAACATTTAACTTGTATGGAGTGAGAGGAAACATCTATCTATATATACATGTATTAGACTTTGGTACATTACAGGTTGTAAAGTACCGAATCGATATATCCATATGAACTCTAAATAAAAGACACCACAGAGTCCTCCACATCTGCTTCCTACTTAGATATTTTATTGAAAATGAATATTAACGGCAAGCTAACAACTCAACATTATGACAAACGGGATAATTTCAGCTTCTCCATCGTCAACTTCCCATATTTGTGCAGCAATATTCCACTATCACCTGTATATGATGTTTATATTTCTTTAGGTAGTTCCATCCTCATGTGACATCGATATTAATGGTTAAAAGTGGAAACACTTGATTAGCTTCCACTCAATATAGTTTAATTTAATTAATAACAAAAGAAAATGTATATGTTGCCATCTTTTTAAAGTTGTCAGGCATACAAAAATTGAAGTATACATCATCATCAGAAAATCACACAAAATAATAAAAATAAATAAAAACTTGTTGAAATGACAAAATTTTAATATCATCAGTTTTAAAAAACCCGCTAATTCATAAATATGTATAGATTAACTGTGGATATTAGGGAAACCAATGTATAATAGACATCCAGTAGAGGAAATTCCAGCATAGGAGTTATTGCCCTTGACATCATTTTTTAAATCATAAATAATTGATTATCTATGGAAAATATAAACTTTTTCAGTATTAATAGTTTACCAGATTTTTTATTATATCCAGTGAATAAAATTCCTCAGAAAGATATATTTATATCATGCGCAAAATTTAAATTATTAAGATTTTTACAAAAACCTATGACATCACATGAGGATCGATCAACCTTAACTGACTCTACACGCAAGAGCATGTTCTGCGTAAGGTCAGTTTTTAAATCAAAGCAAGCTACTGACAAACAAGTTGATGTTACAGGGGTTTCAACAGTCTCCTTTAAAGTCAGCATTTTGCATATATAAGAGTTTGCCAATACAGTCTATCATTGGGTCAAACGCTGTCTGACGTGTTTCGTACCGATTGTTAGGCCGTTCATGGCACCCTGATTTTGATTATGGATTACTCCGTTTACCTGATCAAGATATAGGGCTCACAGTGGGTGTGACCGGTCGACAGGGGATGCTTATTCCTCCTAAGCACCTGATCCCACCTCTGGTATATCCAGGGGTCCTTGTTTGCCCAACTCTTAAATTTGTAAATAGAAGTTACGAAATCGAACGCGTTATCTTCATCTTTCATCGATACTGAGAAGTTGTTGAAATGAAAGAAGAAAAATACAAATGGTATTTCAAATGCAGAAGAAATGAAAGTATTTTAAACAGATTCTGGACGAGAAAAGGAAGCATGTGCAACATATGTAAAACACCTTGTGACTTGAATTGAGACATCAAGGTTCACTGTGAACACTCTTCTTTGATATAATCCGTCAACATCATTTTTCAAAACAAATCTAGTATACCCTACCATCTCTTCTTTTTCGTCAGCCAAAAAATGTAGGCCTTGTCCATTTCGGAAACTGCCATGACGACACTGTGGCCTAATTCGTAACCTCATGTAATGAGGAAAGAAAGAGGATAACCACCTCAGTCTCGAAATGTTGTTTGAAATATAGAAGCCTCGGCTAACACCTCAGCTTTTATATTTCAAAACAACATTTCTCAACCTCGGAGGTTTACATATTGTGTATCCTGCACCGTCTATTTCTTCAGAAAAATGATAATGTATTGTTAAGAAAACAAAATCAAAAACGCGAGGATGTGTCATTTAAATATTAACACCTCTTTTATCAAATAATTAAAAATTCACTCTCATGTAATAATATTTAAATGAATTTTAACTTCTGCATATATTACGAAACCAATAATTAATTAGAAATCCACTATACAAATGATTCGATTTTCAGAGTAGGAAACCTTTTATTTTAACAGCATTCATTTTCTGTTATTTTTACATTCAAAGTAAGGTATATTTGCTGACTGCCCCCCCCCCCCTTTTTTTATAGTTAGCCTATATGTAGTATTAATTCAAATTAGGACTTTCAAATATCAAATATAGCTAGACTAGTTTATTTACATTACGTGTTCGTTTACTCATTATAACTTTACATATATAACTAGTTGTATCCCTGACAAATAATATTAAAATGCTACAGATTGTCTGTATCATGGTCTGTGAAACTAATTATAACATTTGAACACAAACTATGGTATTATGGTATCTTTAAAAAATGTTACGTAATGTGTTTGACTAAATCTTGAAGGCGTAATTCTTTTCAATGCACGTACTTCATGAATAAACCGCGGCTTAATTTGTCTCCATTACAACTCCGTCCGTAACTAAATAAATGGAAATTTACAATTTTTTGTGTTAATTGCCCTTGAGAGAAATTTCCATAAATTTTAAATTAAGATTTGTATGAAAATAGAGTTATAAACATCCCGCGACAGGATTTGTCATATGCATGGGTTACGAGCTCTAGAAATATATAAACACTCAATTAATAAAATGGTCACGGTCTTGGCATTTTCAATCGAATGATAGTGAAATGCGTATCTTTTATATACCACCGTTCACATTGAAGTGAGAACTGTTTACTATATAACGTATTTCAAAACACGATTTTACGATAGTGACGATAAGTCACGACTTATGAAAATTACTATTTTAAGCATGATAAAAAAAGAAAAAAGAAAAAGAAAAGCGGTGAGATTCACTTGTGGGATTTGTCAACGATAAGCTGGTGTTGTTTGTGTAGTTTATTATAAGAACGCTGACATTTCAACATTATAAAACTTACATCCATATATTACCTGACATAGGCGATCAGGAATGAATGTTTATTTTATGGGAGATAAGAAAAGAATTGTAGTATCGGGGTAATTGCCGACAATAAAGGCAACACCACGCATCACGTTCCCCTTAATACATGTACAAACTGGACATTTAATACTTACGTAATTTATGTAAATGATGCATGTATGTGATGGGGAAAATCATATCAAATATCACAGAAATTATTCTGAATCCTTATGGGTGAGGGCGCGATGAACAGTACGATATGTCATGCTATGTACAAGTAGCTATCCGGATAACAACATAGGTTACCCCCCTCCCCCGCTAGAGTATGGTATAGTGCTGTCACCATAGAATTGACAGTTTACTAAAGTAACATTACATGATCGTCATCGGAACATGAATTATTTTATTAAATCGTATAGTTACTTAATTTTAATACCATCGCTGCAGCAATCAGCTGCACGATAAATTCCATGCACGCAGCAATTAGTTGTACGATATGAAATGCACATCAACAACAGTATTACCATACGATAGAGTGTATGGCAAGAACGGAATTCTAATCCAAGTATGCAGTCCCATGTATTATATCAATTACACAAAGCATGACAACACGTTTGAAATTCATTAAATTTAGCCCGGAAACAGAACTAACCACGAAAGTTGGAACATTAAAAAAAATACATTCAGGTACATATGTTCTTCATCTTTTTTCTTTCTGAATAGATGAACACAAAACGAAGTTACCCTTTATATATAAACAAAAACAAAACTCACACACAAAAATAAATTTATAAAAAAAACGAGATGAAAATATAAACAGGGAGAATAAGTTTCTTATTATTTTTTTTAAATCCTAGTGTAGGATCTTTTTTATCATGTTGGAAATTTATATTTTCTTTTAAAAGAGATTTTAAGGTTTGTGACCCTTCCCCTTCTCTCTCATACATAATTCACAATAAATCAGATAATAACTGAATCATATATTAGTTGTAGATGCGGTTGCATGTATATATACATGTACGTCATTTTTTACGATAATGGTGTTTCGGCAAAACTGTTAGGAACTGTTTAACCTTCTTATTACATTGCTGGGTTTCTTCCTCCTGCAATAGATGAGAAGGTACTGTATATTGACAATAGTATGCATTTACAATTAGGTATTGTTTGCAATAGCGCAGAATCGAAGCAGCCCCACCCCCACCCCCGGGCATTTACCGTCATTTCTTTCCATGCATCCATAACGGAGCGACTGTAGCACAAAGGGATCAGCGATCTTCTTCTAGGAGGCGGGACGCTCTGGGTGGACCTGGTTCCATAAACTTGATCCTTGTCTTGGGGTTCAACGAAGGCTTTGATTCGCTTTCTAATCCGAGCTTCACATTTGGATCCTTTGTCCAGTTTAAAATTCATTCCGTGAGTAGATGTTGGTTGGAATTTGTATGAGCTGTTAGAAAATGGAAATGAAGACCTGACAAATAATCTCGAGGATGGGGATTTGATCAATGTACCTTGTGGAGCAATGTTCCATCTTTTATATTTCGTTTTATCACTATTGTCTTTCGATCGATTGAAATCTTTATTAGAGTACGTGTGGTTGACTTTAAACTGGCAGGCTAGGCAGTTAGAATGCGATGTCGATGTTGTGCGCTCTTGTAATGTTGATGACTCGGATTTTTTCTTGGGTGTTAATGTAAGTGATCCGCCATTTTGTTTCTTATACGTACGAGGTTTGCCCATATATCTGTGTAAAACATCATCTCTGTTGTGTGCGCTTAAAATGGACATGGCCTTTTCCCGAGCTGAAGGGGTGCTATCAGTAATTAAGTTATGCCGCTTTAAATAAAATGTCAATTCCTTTATTATACTCTCTATTTTTTGAATTTCAATTTCGATGTTGGCTGCTTCCTGAGAAGGAGATGGTGAATATTTGATTTTTAAATGGTTTGAGTTACTATCCAATGCGATGAATTTTTGTTTTGGTAACATGCCATCTTGTTCTGTAACATTCTGTGAACTTGTCCACTGCGTTTGGTGTGATAGCTCTCCCTGAGGTCGCAGCTGTGTAAGCTTGGGGTCGCCGTTAGAGTGGTAACGGAATCCAGGTGGTGGAAGTTTGTTGTCGCATATTGTCTGGTTGGCTAATAACGTTCGCGATGATTTTGAAAAGTTATATCGAGACTGTTGCGTATTAAGAAGAATTCTTTGGTTTTTCCTTGCCTTTTCAACAGTCTTCATTCGTTGTTTTTCAAGCTCATCCAGATTCTTTAAAAGTTTGGCCATTTCCACTGCATTTTGAGGACACTCCACGAACTTAGCATCGAAATAAACAGGGCCTAACTTCTCTTTTGCATCTTGAAATGCCTTAGACGTAGAGAGTCCTTCACTGATATGCTTTGCAACAAACGACGAAACAACAGCCATTTTGAGAACAACGATTCTATGACATCACAACTATTACTGACGTAGATGTTACGTCACTTTCTATATTCCTTACAGTGACTGCATGGAAGAGGATAGTTGTAGTTCAGTAGCTATCCAGTCGTAAAGTATACTAGCACGTCTGACATGCATAGCGCCTTTTAACCGACTGACATACCGGTATATCAAAGACGAAATACACTGTTTGTTAAACAAGCACTCAACATAAAATAAACAATAGGCTGGATAAATAGTAGATCTAATTAAGAAATAAAGAGTTATAATTTGGAATTTATTCTAAAGTTTTAATTATCACATCAAGGTAGGTAGCAATAAAGAAGATAAAGAAGACAAATATATTTTACTAAGCTATTCAAAATACTACATAATTAAAAAGCTGCATATACATTTTGTTTTCGTACATATAAAAAGGAGCAGAAGCCACAGATAAAACTAAGTACATTGGACATAAGATTTGCAAATGCACGTGGAACCACAACATGCACATTACACAGTTGTAAGATTACTAGCTTCATTTGGTAAAGAGTTCAAGATCTTAGGAGCACTGCACTTAGAAAAATGCAATCAATACCTAGATCTCATGAAACTATGGGCCTTTTTCTGTAGTTTCCCCCCATTTTTATTTATAGTATTCCTTTCAGAGCAAAATGCCAGGTAAGAGGGCAGTAACTGAGTATATGAATGGATGACATGAAAGGTGGATACTTACATGTACTAGTAATTGCTTCATTCAAATTTATCAACACCAGTGTATCATTTAATTCTAGGATAAATAAGACGACACACTGATACATGTATATATTTGGGTACCTGTAAAGTGCGAAACGAAATATACCAAAACGAAACGAAACAGATTGTATAACCGAACTCTTTTTTTTTTATAATAATTAAAAATGGTATCTTAGGCCCCTATGAAAGTTCCCACATATAAATAAAATTCGCCTCCCCTTTGATGTAAGCTTTCGACTTGACTGATACAAAGTTTTAAAAGTTGGAAGGAGGGTGAGGTATTTAATCAACTTCGGATATGTACCTGTACTTACTCACAACCCCCTTTCCAACTTTTAAAACTTTGTATCAGTCAAGCCGAAATCCTACATCAAAGGGGAGGCGAATTTTATTTATATTTTTAATTATTATAATTGAAAGAGTTCGGTTATACGAACTGTTTCGTTTCGGTAGATTTCGTTTCTATTTCGTTTCGCACTTTACAGGTACCCTATATATTTACGATATTTTCGTCAGATACAAGTAGGCCATCACTTTTAAAAGAATTCCTAAAAAATATAAATATAACAAAAGTTTTGTTTAAGAAGTAGACAATTAGAAAGTAAAATAGAAGTTCCAGGAAATGTTCAGAATGCAGGATTTTGCACCATTTACCCCAGAGCCTAAGCGGCCCCCAAAATCCCTAGTCTATTAGGGGTAACCCCTAAATCAGCCTTCAATTTCAAATTTAAAACGCGTGCTTAATTTACACAAACACATATAAAATCCCCAAACATTTTCTATTGCATGGCAAACGAACAGATACTACACACACGACTTAGACTCAACTATAGTACTCATCTATTCGCGAAACACATAATAGATCATCCATATTGTGCCTGTGGAAAAATCGAAACAACAACACACCTTTTACTTGAATGTCCTCTCTTCAAAGATGTAAGAAAAAAGTTACTGATCCATCAAGACCAGTAACTGTAAATATCCTTTTACATGGAGACTTAACTAGAAATGTCTCCATTAATAAAATATTTTTAAACATGTAGGCCTATCGTCATTTTATCACTGCATTCAAAAGATTTGTAACTTAATCTTATCGAGTTTCGCTTTTATTTGTAAAGTGGTCGAATTTCTTGTTTGGAAGTTATTATATATATTCATTACTTTCTGACCGTTATACATGTATGTTGTGCATTTGTATATTTATATTGTGAATATGTAGTTTATGAACTTATGTTATAACATCTCTTCAAATGTTTATTAATTTACTTGTTAAATGTTTTCTTATATTTTTTTTACTTTTTCATTTTCATCTTTGTCATACAACAAGGGCAAATGTACATTTATCATTCAAAGTTAATTCAAGGAAACGGATAAATATACATGTGTAAGTTGCTACAACTTGTTTTCGAATCATGTGTGCATACTACTTATCGTGTATATATATGTTGACTTATTCAAATGAAATAATTTTTTAAAACTAAATCAGCCTTCCTTTTTTTTTTTTTCATTGTGAAATCAGGTCTGAGTATGGCGATTAGATCGAATAAAATTTTGGAAACAAGATGTAAATAAACTAAGCATATATTTTCATGACGAAAAAAGTGGGTTTTGGTGGTGGATTTTATTTATATATTATTCAGAAACAAATAATACAAAACTTCAATATCTGACAACCGAGCCCCTGTGGTGGATCATAGCGACTACGTAGGGCTCGGTAGCGCTGCGATCTTGAACGATGTGCTAGGCTAGCCCTACGTAGGGATAACAAGCGTTAATTCATACAGTGCGTTCAATATGTTCCCATGAAGCAGAATTTATTCAAAAACTTCTACGTGATAAGAAAAAAAATCTCTTGCTGTGGCCATCAATTCGACATTTACATATATAACAATACTTTTCATTCATTTGTCGATTCGATATATCCCAGTGGATTTATCTCGAAATAAAAGACACCACAGTGTCGTCCACTTCTGCTTCCTACTTAGATATTCTACTGAAAGTAAATATTAATGGCAAACGGACAACTCATCTTTACGACAAACGGGATGATTCAGCTTCTCCATCGTCAACTTCCCATATTTATGTCGCAATATTCCTTGGTCATCTGTATATGTTGTCTGTATCTCTCAACTGATTCGATACGCAAGAGCTTGTTCTGCGTATGGTCAGTTTTTAAATCGAAGCAGGCTACTGACAAACAAGTTGATGGTACAGGGGTTCCAACAGTCTCGTTTAAAGTCAGCATTTCGCAGACTCTAGATATAACGACTTAAGTTTGTCAATATAACCTATCATTGGGTCAAATGCTGTCTGGCATGTTTCATACCGATTGTTAGGTCGGTTTTGGCACACTGATTTTGACTACGGATAACTCCGTTTGCCTGGTCCGGGTGTGGGGCTCGCGGCGGATGTGGCCGGTCGGCGGGTGATGTTTGCTCCTCCTAGGCACCTGAGTCCCACCTTTGGTGTATCCAGGGGTCCGTGTTTGCCCGGCTCTCTATTTTGTATTGCTTGTAGGAGTTATGAGATTGATCACTGTTCATCGTTATCTTCAAGTCACATTTCACCTAAATATCTGGCCTAGCAGCTGGGCTAGCCGCTACGATCCTGAACGCAGCCATCATGTAGAGTACCGGAATCTGCCGAAGTTTGCCGAATGTCTATTTGTGGTTACGAGAATAGCCGTGTAGTTACGATTACAAGTAGGAAGAGAAATATAGGTGCGGATCTCTGTCCAAATAGTTAGTGTTAGGAATGATAAATCTGGGTACAGATTGGAGCGGATCTCGAACGGAAGAAACGTATGTTCACATTTTAATCACAGGGACCCGTAACGAAATAATAGTGTTCTTTTATATAAGACTTAGTATAGAGAAGGGTGAATATAAAAGAATTGCTAATTTTAAGTGGGCCAGAAATTAATGGCACCCTTCACATCTCTCGACAAATTATTGTCTAAAGGGCTTTAGCTGCTACTGTCATGCACCTTAATGTGTTCTATGGAAAATACAATCAAGTCCAGTATTTGGGAGAAGAAAAATCACATTGTGTTCGGTATATATATACGTCGGGATCGTATTCAGATCTTTGCACACGACACTGTCAAAGTCGTCGCCAAGAAAAAAATTTGCTGTACTCGCCGGCGTGTTTAGCAAAGATTCACTATGTCCGCATTAAAGGCTGTCTGTGTACTGAAGGGTGCAGATAACAGTGTTACAGGAACAGTGCACTTTAGTCAAGAGGTGATACACATTGAAATAATTTATCTTAAATGTAACGAAGTTACATGTAAGTATTTAGAACGTTCCGAATTTGCACAGATTTTGCACACGGAATACAGGATTTCCTCTGGTTTTGGATTGGAGTCACGATCATTAGTGATAAAATATCAGATATAAGTAGATGTGCAGAGCTGTGAGGTGGTTTTTTTTTGTTTGTTTTGTTTTGTTTGTTTTTGTCTTACGAAGGAACGTTTTCACGGGACGGTGTAAAAGTAGTCCGGTGCTTTAGCAGGTTCGGAACACTTCCCCTATAGTCTAGCAAGATATTGATTATTCTCGCTAAAACTGGATTATCCCTCTTTAGCGAGAGAATAAATATTACCATTAACAGGTGTTTGGGGTCTTTATTGAAAATAATGGGAAATCCCGTGCAACGCTAAATAAGTGCGACACATACTCAATTCGTCCGAAATATCTGACGTTTTCCTGACTTTTTTATGATTTTGATATTTACCGTGCCAGGAAAATGTCAGAACCGGCACCATTACGTAAACTGGAAATTCGCCGCCTCCAGCTGGAGGCGGCATGCTCGGGCCGATTTTAACTACTTCCGAGCCGAATTTAATGTTAAACTCATAATTAATCAATAAAACAATGCTTCTTGTACTTACTAATATCGATTAAAAGAAACTATCACTCCAATATTCGAGAACAGAAGCATATAATTGTAGTCAGCCGAATTTTCGCTGTCATTTGAGCGAACGAGTCACGTGACTCAAAACAGCTCGACAGTTTGTTAAAATGTTTTCATGAGACTATTTATGTGATTAAAGAACCCATAAAATCGATATTTGTAAGTACAAGAAGCATCGTTTTATTGATTAATTATGAGTTTAACATTAAATTCGGCTCGCAAGTATTTAAAATCGGCCCGAGAATGCCACCTCCAGTTGGAGGCGGCGAATTTCCAGTTTACGTAATGGTGCCGGTTCTGACGTTTTCCTGGCACGGTAAATATCAAAATCATAAAAAAGTCAGGAAAACGTCAGATATTTCGTACTAATACTCAACATGACGTGAATTGTTTCTATGAAATCGACAACACAGTCAAGAAATTGCATATCAAAGTTGCTGCATAAGAGGGAAGCAGTATGAAATCCAACACACATCGTGAATGTTTTTGTTTTGTTTAATATATTTGCAGAAGTATCAGACATTTTAGCACTTTTTCTTCTTTTCACGTGAAACAAGAAGAGATGTACTCCCTGAGTTTTTTTCTCAGTTGTATGGGATATATTTACTCTCGCTAGAGAGGGATAATCGCGTTTTAGCGAGAATATCTCGCTATGGGGAAGTGTTCCCAACCTGTTTAGTCCAGAGGTGCCGGAATAAACATTTGTTGATATTTCACCCATTTTAAGAGATAATAAAATTCTGCTCTCAGTATAAATTTGTCTTGCAACAAAGAGTATATAGTGTGAAATTTATACGTAAATTTGTTCTAAAGTTGTTTTTATTAAGATTTTTTTTTCGCCCAGGGTGTAAACAACTCGAGTCCCATGAAAATTTGATAAGTCCCTAGCATATTTAATGAGTCTTTTTGAAATAAGACAATTAAAATGGAAGCAGTATAAAACATATAAATTTTAAGATTTATTATTAATCATTCGCGACTTGGCCTCGGACGACTAATGTTGTCCACGCCAACAGAATTATTTCCCCGAATCTCCTATGACATCACAACAACCCTATTCAATATTAAACAGCATTTTAATCAAATAATTATTGTGATAAAATATATGCATATTAGTTTTGTTTGCTGACGATCTGTAAAACCTACCAAAGTTTACAAACTATGAGCACACAACTTTCGATTCCTGTAAAAATGGATACCGGAAAATGAACAATTATGTTCAAATATAGATCCTGATTTGTGAAAAATAAATAATTAGATACACAAAAAATGAATAACTGCCAGTGGCAAAATGTTCTTCGTTTTGCATCTTATCTAAATATCTTTTTAGTATAATCATGATAATAGCACCTAATATTGACTGATGATAAACACACAAGTCGGATTGGGACACTGGTATTATCTCGGTTCACTAGAGTGTAACGTTTTACCCAGATTTTTTCATACGAGGAGTTTTAATTAATACACAATATCAAGGCTTCTAAGTAAAATTATGATTTTAACTCGGGAGTCTGTGATGCGTCCGCGGGACTCACCATATAAGACAAACTTGCGTCCAAATGAATTTTCTGAGTCTAAGAAGCAGATTCTTGCGTTAGTGACAACCCTGAACGTAGCAATGTTAACTGTGGCAAAATTGTTATGTAATGCCTTTATTTTGTTAAACTTCAGTCTTTAATAAACATAAAGGAAGTTTTCTATTAGTGATGAAATGATTGTTGCTGACAATCGATTGTCAATTGCTTTTGGCTCTTCGATACCGATTATATTTTTTATAATAGATTGTTGCTGTACACTAGTTGATAACTAATCCAAGATTCTTCTGTTAACCCCACTTTTATATCATTACGTGTGGGGGAGAGTCAGGGTGGACTCCATGTTGAAAAGTGGGAATTCAGCGACACCAGCTATTGTCACTACTTTGTCTACCTTTTACAGCTTTATTTCGCAGGTTTACTTTCCAAGACGTGAGGATTCAGTTATTGGATACTTATTCTACAAGTTAATCATGACTAATATGATGCTATTGTCGTGTAAAAAGCTCTAACATCGACAAATGAAGCATCACTTTGACTTGGGTCGCTTTCTTGCCATTTAATTTCTTTGTACATGACATCAGCACACAGATACTTAAAACTCCAATTAGTGTCAAAGTAGTCATGATTAATTTGAAGAATAATCATCCAATAACTGATCCTATCTAGATCCACGAAATAAAGTTGTATAAGGTAGGCATATAAAAACGGGGTTAACAGTCGGAGGAATCTCGGTTAGTTGATAACTTGATTGATATATATATATATATATATATATGTATATCCCAACCCAGGGAAACCCAAGTCAGACGTCTGGATTTTTTTTTCCATAAAAGTAAAGCCAATCTGGATTTGTGGCTAGAGAAAACACATTTCATTCCTCGTTAATAGGCTAATATCTAGATGTGTGTAGGTTGCACATACATGTATCCATAAAGCTACTAACTACATGTAACTACCGATTACATTGATCATTGATAGATACAGTTCTTCTGAATATTGATTAAGAAATTTTTCCGATTACTCAACACTATTTTGTATGTTAAATAAACCAGCATGTTTTTTTTAAGGTCTTGATTTCAAGGGCCAGGGCCTTTCTAATTGGGGAAAAATAGCGAAATTTGCTTGAAATTGGGGAAAATATTTCATATAAAGAAATAGGTAAATCCCAATTCAGAGTGTTTTAGGGTATAATTGGGCTCCTTCATACTTTCAATTTGGTCAAAGCTGACCTCATTCAAATAACCAGAGGCCAAAAAATTAGGTTTACTTAAGAATTTCGAAGCAAAAATTGTAATCTGTGAAGGAGATTTATGAACGATTTGGCTACCCTGCTTGATTTGTTTTCATTGTTTGGGAATTTCAAAGCAATAATTGGGAAAAATACCTGCTTTTTAGCATTGGGAATGGGGCCGAAATAATATTTCGGCCCCCTACAGACCCTAAAATAATCCCTGACCAGGTTCATTTTTTTTAAGGCCAGGCAATCAAATTTGGATATTATGTAAGTGAATTTGATGCAAACAAATCAACACCTAGGGGTCTGACTGATGTTACTGTTGGTAATTTTAAAACAGTTGTACAATGCTTGAATGATTTTGTAACTTGTAGGCATCAGGTTCCCCCGTGACTCTTACTGGGGAGATCAGTGGGTTGGCACCAGGACAACATGGATTCCATGTTCATCAGTTTGGAGACAACACCAATGGTATATTTCTTTATGCAGTGTTATATGGGATGAAGTATATTAATAATATCCATGGTACCATAATGCTAAAGCTTTAAATAGCTGTGTTTGCCAATCATACCATGGAATTCACAGTTGCCAATTTGCTTTAATTCAAAAACAAGTGAAAAATAATCAAAATATATTGTGTTGTTACTATCATAATAGGAAGATAAGGATTGCTGGCAAGGTGTAGTTTTACATCATTGAGTCTGCATCACTGTATGGAAGACTCACAGAATTTTGTTATGATTAACAAATCATAATGCACTTCAAAATATATATTATTTAATTACTGAGTATATCACATTGGCATGAATATTGTTTCATAATCTACAAAAACTCAGTTGTAATAAGGTGATTTTCCATACAGTTGTGATTTTCCTCTGTAGGCTGTATCAGTACTAAAGCTCACTTTGATTTTCCTCTGTAGACTGTATCAGTGCTGGAGCTCACTTTGATTTTCCTCTCTGTAGGCTGTATCAGTGCTGGAGCTGACTTTGATTTTCCTCTGTAGGCTGTATCAGTGCTGGAGCTCACTTTGATTTTCCTCTAGGTAGGCTGTATCAGTGCTGGAGCTCACTTTGATTTTCCTCTGTAGGCTGTATCAGTGCTGGAGCTCACTTTGATTTTCTTCTCTGTAGGCTGTATCAGTGCTGGAGCTCACTTTGATTTTCCTCTGTAGGTTGTATCAGTACTGGAGCTCACTTTGATTTTCCTCTGTAGGCTGTATCAGTGCTGGAGCTCACTTTGATTTTCCTCTCTGTTTTCCTCTGTAGGCTGTATGAGTGCTGGAGCTCACTTTGATTTTTCTCTCTGTAGGTTGTATCAGTGCTGGAGCTCACTTTGATTTTCCTCTCTGTAGACTGGAGCTCACTTTGATTTTCCTCTGTAGGCTGTATCAGTGCTGGAGCTCACTTTGATTTTCCTCTAGGTAGGCTGTATCAGTGCTGGAGCTCACTTTGATTTTCCTCTGTAGGCTGTATCAGTGCTGGAGCTCACTTTGATTTTCTTCTCTGTAGGCTGTATCAGTGCTGGAGCTCACTTTGATTTTCCTCTGTAGGTTGTATCAGTACTGGAGCTCACTTTGATTTTCCTCTGTAGGCTGTATCAGTGCTGGAGCTCACTTTGATTTTCCTCTCTGTTTTCCTCTGTAGGCTGTATGAGTGCTGGAGCTCACTTTGATTTTTCTCTCTGTAGGTTGTATCAGTGCTGGAGCTCACTTTGATTTTCCTCTCTGTAGACTGGAGCTCACTTTGATTTTCCTCTGTAGGCTGTATCAGTGCTGGAGCTCACTTTGATTTTCCTCTGTAGGCTGTATCAGTGCTGGAGCTCACTTTGATTTTCCTCTGTAGGTTGTATCAGTGCTGGAGCTCACTTTGATTTTCCTCTCTGTAGACTGGAGCTCACTTTGATTTTCCTCTGTAGGCTGTATCAGTGCTGGAGCTCACTTTGATTTTCCTCTGTAGGTTGTATCAGTGCTGGAACTCACTTTGATTTTCCTCTCTGTAGGTTGTATCAGTGCTGGAGCTCACTTTGATTTTCCTCTCTGTAGGTTGTATCAGTGCTGGAGCTCACTTTGATTTTCCTCTCTGTAGGTTGTATCAGTGCTGGAGCTCACTTTGATTTTCCTCTCTGTAGACTGTATCAGTGCTGGAGCTCACTTTGATTTTCCTCTGTAGACTGTATCAGTACTGGAGCTCACTTTGATTTTCCTCTCTGTAGGTTGTATCAGTGCTGGAGCTCACTTTGATTTTCCTCTGTAGGTTGTATCAGTGCTGGAGCTCACTTTGATTTTCCTCTCTGTAGGTTGTATCAGTGCTGGAGCTCACTTTGATTTTCCTCTGTAGGTTGTATCAGTGCTGGAGCTCACTTTGATTTTCCTCTGTAGACTGTATCAGTACTGGAGCTCACTTTGATTTTCCTCTCTGTAGGCTGTATCAGTGCTGGAGCTGACTTTGATTTTCCTCTGTAGGCTGTATCAGTGCTGGAGCTCACTTTGATTTTCCTCTAGGTAGGCTGTATCAGTGCTGGAGCTCACTTTGATTTTCCTCTGTAGGCTGTATCAGTGCTGGAGCTCACTTTGATTTTCCTCTGTAGGTTGTATCAGTGCTGGAGCTCACTTTGATTTTCTTCTCTGTAGGCTGTATCAGTGCTGGAGCTCACTTTGATTTTCCTCTGTAGGTTGTATCAGTACTGGAGCTCACTTTGATTTTCCTCTGTAGGCTGTATCAGTGCTGGAGCTCACTTTGATTTTCCTCTGTAGGTTGTATCAGTACTGGAGCTCACTTTGATTTTCCTCTGTAGGCTGTATCAGTGCTGGAGCTCACTTTGATTTTCCTCTGTAGGTTGTATCAGTGCTGGAGCTCACTTTGATTTTCCTCTCTGTAGGTTGTATCAGTACTGGAGCTCACTTTGATTTTCCTCTGTAGGTTGTATCAGTGCTGGAGCTCACTTTGATTTTCTTCTCTGTAGGTTGTATCAGTGCTGGAGCTCACTTTAATCCCTTTAACAAAGAACACGGAGCACCGGAGGATACAGACAGACATGTTGGGGACCTGGGAAATGTTGGGGCTGGTGAGGATGGAATTGCCAAAGTCAACATTACAGACAAAATGATTAACCTGGCTGGTCCACAGTCTATTATTGGGAGAACTATGGTGGTGAGTAAAGATGTATGACAGCATGTGCTAATCAGAATGTTTTCCAGTGTTGTTTTAATAATATGGTAACATCGATGTAATTTGATAATGATGGACCTGAGAATAGCAGACTGATAAAGGTAAAAGTAATTGAAGAAAATTTGCTGAAGAATAAAAATAATTTATAAAGTGGGAAAGTTTATGCATTTTAAACCATAAGAGCATAACTGCCCCAACCACTTTATATCAGATAAAATGAGAAAATTTGTGTTTGTTATTCGACATAATTTAACTAACAAAAATGAATTGATACACAGTTAAACAGAAATTATGAATTTTATATGATGCGGAGAGATATTTTCATAGAAAGAAAATGGAAACGGAGGATCCAAATGTATTTTGACGTCAATCTTAGGATGTCATATGGAACAATCTAATTAAAATCAGACTTCTTAGATCGGCGTCGTATACTCTGTGTAAGTAGATCTGACATTACCTGATTAGGGGTCATGTTCAGATGAACTTTATGTCAGCCAATCAGCACGTTGGCTTTGATATTGTCGGTGTTCACAATTCAAGGAAAATGGCTGTGATTGTTTGGTTTGAAAGAAAACATATCACAGCTAGATGCAACGTCACAATGCACCGTTTACGTCAACTGGTGTTATATTCCTCGTGTTATTTACGTAAACCATCTTGAAAACTATTCAAATCATACCCATCCCTATTCATACATAAATCGGAATTCACAATTAATTTAATTTGGGTGTATTTCATATCGTACGTTTTGTTGTTTGTATGAACAGAATAGATTAGGCGTTATTGCAAAAGTTTAAAATTCGTTATGCGAGAATATACAATTTTACAGTGTGGAATAAACTTTGTGGGAGAGAGATTACAGCAATTTGTTTACGAATTGCCAGGAACCGCCTAAATAGCCATCATTGTCTGTATGACACAATCTGACTGGCTGATAGTTCTCATGAATATTCCAAGCGAAAGGTCATGCCCCCAATGGGGTTATGTCAGATCCTATTATAGCGATTGTGAGCGTATCCTAGAATATGATTTTAATTAGATTGTCATATGGAACGATTTAACGGCATGTTGTATATACATGTATGATGTAAAGAATGTTAAAAAGGTCAAATGAACAACCAAATTGCATTTTACAGGTGAAATAAGATTGTTTTATTCAATTCATAAAGAATTTTTCTAAGAATTAGATGTAATGGAAACTGTCCCAATGATTTTAAATCTGTGTATGAAAAAATAATATGTCTACAATAATTTTAGTCACTGATTATGTGTCCCATGTGATTTTCTCACAGGCAATATAGGGTGATGATGTGTATAAGTGTATAAATCTTAGTCCTTGACTTCTTTAGATCAGGATATCTTAAGCATATCAGCAAAACTTCATTATGAATATTATCAATATTTTCAATGACCAAAACACAAAACAGAATTAGATGTGCCTGAAGTTACATGTGCAAACCAAAGCATATATATACATGTACATTATGAAATTGTTACCATTTCACACTGTGGATGAAAATACTTGTTGCTAAATGTACATCAGGTGCCAATGAACGGAATGTTAATTATATCAAATCAGTATGTT
Organism: Ostrea edulis; assembly: GCF_947568905.1. Lineage (NCBI taxonomy): Eukaryota > Metazoa > Mollusca > Bivalvia > Ostreida > Ostreidae > Ostrea > Ostrea edulis. Next base: position 53,316,203 of record NC_079166.1, on the reverse strand, counting down.
TAGTGTGTCTTTCTTTGGAAGTCTGTTTTTTCACTTTTGAATATTAAGTTTTTTGTATATCAATTTACATTGCACAGCTTGACCTGCATTGCAATTACTCAAACGTGCACAAAAATGTAGCAACAGTAAGCATATGGAGGAGATGTATGTATGAAATTGAAAACTTTTAAATTTGCTTTATTTAGTCAAAAAATGCAGTTTTAGTAGAAAGTAACCTTAAAAGTAGGACACCACACCCAATGCTGAAAGTCCTTAATGTTACTGAAGTGTGGCAGTACTTTCTTATCATTTTTATGCATCCGTCTTTAGATGGGATATATTATGGTACAGCGATGTCTGTCTGTCCGTTTGGGGTTTCCTTTCCTATTTTTATACGCCCGTCTTTAGACGGGACGTATTATGGTACAGCGATGTCCGTCCGTCCGTTCAGGGTTTTCTCTTTATAATTTCATTTCCCTTTCACATATCATGCTGAAACTTCCTGTGTAGCTTCTTTATGGGTCACTCTAGATCATACTGCAATTTTTATCCATTTCGACCTTTTTTCCAGGAGTTTTGCCCCTTTATTTGGTAATAATTATTATATGGAGGGTACATAATTTGTCCCCCCCCCCTCCCCAAGTTTTCACGTAAGAGGAGCATATTGTTTTGCACCTGTCGGTCGGTAGACCACATGTTGTCTGCTCAATATCTTGAGAAACATTCACTTGATGATAATGATATTTCATATGTGGGTTGGTTATGAGTAGAAGAGGACCCCTATTGCTTTTCAGGTCAAAGGTCAAGGGTCAATCTACTCTGGACATAGGAATATAATGTCCACTCAATATCTTGAGAACCCTTTGCTTGAAAAACATCAAACTTAGCACACTGGTACATCCTGAGGAGTAAATGACCCCTATTGATTTTTAGGTCATATGATCAAGGGTCAAACTGGGCATAGGAATATACTGACCTTTGAATTTCTAGAGAACCCTTTGCTTGACAGACATCAAACTTGGTACACCAGTACATCTTCAGAAGAAGATGACCACTATTGGTTTTGAGATCACATGGTCAAAGGTCAAGGGTCAAACTGGACATAGGAATATACTGTCCGTTCAATATCTTGAGAACCCTTTGCTTGACAGACATCAAACTTGGTACACTGGTACATCTTCAGGAGAAGATGATCCCTATTGATTTTAATGTCACATGTTTAAAGGTCAAGGGTCAACCTGGACATTGGAATATACTGTCTGCTCAATATTTTGAGAACCCTTTTCTTGACAGACATCAAACTTAGTACAGTGGTACATCTTCAGGAGAAGATGACCCCTATTGATTTTGAGGTCACATTGTCAAAGGTCAAACTGAACATAGTAATATACTGTCCACTCAATATCTTGATAACCCTTTTGCTTGACAGACATCAAACTTAGTACACTGGTAAATCTTCAGGAGAAGATGACCCATATTGATTTTGAGGTCAAAAGTCAATTGTTGAACTGGACATAGTAATATATTGTCTCCTATATTTTAAGAATTATTTGCTTGATTGACACCAAACTTGGTACACTGGTACAGCATAAGGAGTAGATGACCCCTATTGATTTTTAGGTCACATGGTCAATTCACTCTTGACATAGGAAGATATTGTCTGCTCAATATTTTGAATTGATGATACTACTATCAATTAAATGATGTGTGTGTATAACCCTTTTCAATTTTGCACCATGGGGGGCATATGTGTTTTACAAACATCTCTTGTTTTGTGGAGTGTTTGTATGGGTATTGAAGATGTGCGTGTGGGGTGGATTTTGATTTTCTACAATTTTTGAGAAAATTACAGTTTGTTGAACTTAGTCTATTTGGAAATTAATATTCTATGAAGGGTACATAATTTGTCCACCCTACTCCACCTACAGTTTTCAAGTGAGGACCTTCTTATTTTGTGGAGTGTTTGTATGGGTATTGAAGATGTGCATCTGGGGAAGGATTTTGATTTTCTTCCATTTTTGAAAAAATTACTGGTTGTTAAACTTGGTTCATTTTGAGGAAATCTAGATTTTTAAGCTAAGACCCTTTGTTCATATGAAAGTTTGTCACAGCCTCATGATGGCTGATAATACCTGAAGCAAAGTTATACAAATTATAGCACAAGAAAAACACCCATGTAAGCATTTCACGGGCGTATTATGTACCATTTAAGGCACTCTTTTTAACCTTCTCATGGGCGTATTATGTACCGTTTAAGGTACTCTTCTTCTATTAAGTACGGTAAGCATACAGGCATGAAGATGTACTATGCAGTAGTTGTGCTTTCTCTTTAGATTCACGCTGACATTGACGATCTTGGAAAAGGAGGTCATGAACTCAGCAAGACGACTGGTAATGCTGGTGGACGTTTGGCTTGTGGAGTGATTGGGATCACCAAGTAAACATTGCCATTCTACAAACTCGGCTAATTCCAATGATCCGTACCACCCTGTTAGGATTTTGTGTTGTTCGTCAGGTTCATAGTGATTGTTTCAAGTCTCCATGAATGTCATTAATTAAAATTAATCGCTGTATACTTGAAAGATCACATAGTTCTGTCTTCTTGTACTTTGGTATTCGGTGCAGTGAAATGATATCTTCATCATGTCTACGATCTATTATTGTGATGCTTCATGACATTGATTAATTAAAATTTAACAATTGTAGTCAATAAATCTATGTTGAATGACATAATAGTACAATGTATTTGATCATAATAATTATGAAATATTTAAAAAAAAAAACAACTTTCGATTCTCTAGTTTTTTTTTTTTTACTGTAAATAGCAAGAAGGATAACTCTATTTTGGACTTGTGCCTCAGGGTACAAAGAGAATGCATGATGTCATAGATACAGTGAATACATAGTTACATGTATAATTGCATTATTGATGTTTGCGATTTGAATGCTTTGCCTAGTATTTTGTGGATGAGGTTCAAGAATTTTTTTAATTTTTGGCGCTCTCTACATGAAAATCAATTTATCCTACTGGGACTAAATTTGTGCAGCTCATATATGACTAGTGACTACATATGATCAGGGTTTGGCACTAAATGTTTCTGGTAATGTATTTGTTTGGGCATGTGATTAAAATATTATACTTGTACGTGCCCGAGGTCTTTGAATTATTAGCACCAGCTGCCATTGGAAGTTGATTGAGTAACATACAGTGAAGTGACGAGAAGGAATGAAGGAGGGGATTTGCCTAAGCAAGGTTAAAGTTTTGCTTAAAGTTTTGAAATTTGGGCCAAACTTAAAGGTCACTACATCAAAAATCAAAGTATCAAATGGAAGGGCTTGTCATGAGAAAAAGAAAGACCTATAATAAATAGTTCGGAGATAATGCGCAAGTTAACTTTTAAAGTAGATCAAACTCCAATGAAAAAAGTTCAAGTTGTTGTCACAGCTTAAACTAGAACAAAGTAGACAAAATTGCATGGCAAGACAAGATCAATTATGTAATTTTTTGGTAAGTTTGGCCCATATTTCAAAACTTAACCTTGCTCATAACTTTTGAATGGGAGTGATGGGGCTCTCATATTTCATTTGTGCATTCCTTGTGACAAGGCCTTTATTCTGTTACCAAAGTTTTTGACCTTGATCTTGCGAGTTTGGTCTACTTTTAAGGAAAGTCAATCTAGGCAATATCTACTGAACTATTTTAGTAAATAGATTCCTTATGACGAGACCTTGTTTCCATCAGGGACACACGTAGTGTTTCACGAACACATCTTGTATTTTGTTAACACGACAGTCGTTTGCGAGACATCGGGATGTCATGTTTAGATGACCACGTCAGAGAGGTGTGATGTGTAGGTGACCACGTCAGAAAGATGTCATGTTTAGATTACTATGACGAGTGTTATCATCTTGTTCAGAATTTAAGATGCGAAAGGTTTGTAAGATTTGGTGTAAAGAAAAATGGGTTCTGTATCTTGTATGATTGATAAACACAGACAAATAATATTTCTTGTAAGAAGCCTGCCATCATGTCTAGACCAGATACGAGTGAGGCAGATACATATAGCCCCTGTTTCGCTTTTTCGTGAAAGAAATTCGGGTTTGAAATATGTCCTGTTTACGGGAACACGTGATGATGTGCCAACAGTTGAAGGTGTCAGAGACTGTTACTGCTCTGTTCTCGCGACTGAATCTGACTGAAAGTCAAGTCATTCCTTATTGTGCCACACCTGCTGTGACACGGGACCTCGGTTTTTGCGGTCTCATCCGAAGGACCACCCCCATTTAGTTGCCTTATACGACAGGCAAGGGGTACTGAGGACCTATTCTAACCTGGATCCCCATAAGTGCCGAGTATAGGCCTAAATTTTGCAGCCCTTCACCGGCAATGGTGACGTCTCCATATGAGTGGAATATTCTCGAACGGGACGTTAAACAATATTCAATCAATCGAGTCATTCCTTTTGACTTAAATGACCGACTTTGGCGATTCTGTCCTCGGAACTAGAAGACCACAACTCTGTTTCATGGCTTGGTCATTCCTATAGTCGTGAAGGTAAGCATTTTCTCCCTCAGTTTGATTACTTACTTAGGCATATCGTTCCGTGAGGAACATAGGCCATCAACGACAGTCCTCCAAGGAACACGATTCTGGGCTGCTTTTGCTGCGTTGTGCCAGGTCATGTGCTGCGCCTTTAGTTCTGCCTCCGAGTCACGCCTCCTGGTGTTCTCTTGCCCTGCGGGTTCCAGGTCAGGGCTTGGCGTGTGGTGCTGGAAGGTGGCTTCCTTTGGGTGTGTCCAATCCAGCCCCACTTCTTCCGTCTGATTTGCATTTCTAAAGGTCCCTGCCCTACTCTCTTCCATAGTTCTTCATTTGTGATCTTTTCAGGTCTGACATTGGATGTTGAAGATGCGACTGAGACAGGTGTTGTAAAATGTCTGGAGCTTCTGCAGGGTTGTTTTGGTTGTTCTCCATGTCTCTGTTCCATACAATAAGACGGACTTAAGATTGGAGTTGAGGATCTGCAGTTTGGTAGTAATGCGGATGTTCTTTGAGGCCCAGATGTTCTTTGACATGGTAAACACAGCTCTTGCCTTGCCGATTCTTGATTTGATGTCACGGTCTGTGCCACCCTGTCTGTCCGTCACACTCCCCGGGTAGATGAAAGACTCAACTTCTTTGATGGGCTCACCACCAACTGTGACGGGTAATTGGACAGTGGTGTTGATCATCAATTCTGTTTTCTTCAAATTGATCTTGAATCTTGATTGTTCCTGCTAATGTTGTTACAAGGTGAGTTGTTTTGTCTTGCATCTGACTGGTTGTTCGAAAGGAGAGCTAGGTCATCGGCAAAATCGAGATCGTCGAGTTGCGTCAGGAGTGTCCACTGTATACCATTGTTCCTGCTTGATGTGGTAGTCCTCATGATCCAGTCAATAACCAACAGGAAGAGGAATGGTGACAGCAAACATCTTTGTCGAACTCCTGTCTTGACCTCAAAACTCTCGGACATCTGGGCAGCATGGGTAACCCTGCATGTCATGCTTTGGTAGGTGTTACGAATACGAGCTTTTCGGGTACTCCATAGCGTCTCAGTATCTTCCACAGTGTCTCACTGTCCACACTGTTGAACGCTTTCTCGTAGTCAATGAAGTTGATATAGAGGGGGGACTTCCACTCCAGTGATTGTTCAATGATGATGCCCAGACTGGCTATCTGGTCAGCACATGATATGTTGCGTCTAAAACCAGGCTGCTGATCACGGAGCTTTGGGTCCACTGCCTCTTTCATCCTCTCGAGAAGGATCCTGTTGAGGACCTTGTCAGGCACTGACAGGAGCATACTTTGATAAGGCTAGTTTCATGTCCTTTCGGCATCGGTGGGGTGGCCTATCAAGACCAGAATTGCTCAGACCACAGCCGCATTGACAAAGTTGAAGTCAATATGGAACAACAGAAATATCTCCATTAGTTCAAAAATCAGACTGATGCGATCGTTAGTTATGTCAATCTTCCTCTATGCTTGTGAATCATGGACACTAAAAGTTGATCTATAAAAAAAGAGGATCGAATCAGTGGAAATGAAGTGCTATAGAAGACTCTTTGACATCTCGTACAAAGATCACATCGCCAACGAGGAAATAGAAACATATTGATAACTAGACACGATCTTGAAATCGGTCCATATACAGGTCTCCTCACTCCAGTTAAAAGGCGCAAGCTGAAATGGTATGGACATGTCACGAGGTCATCAGGCCTTGCCAAAACAATCGTGCAAGGCACAGTACGAGGCTGGGATGGATGGAGACGACTGGTTGTCAGAGCTACAGAGGCGCCTCTACGGACATGAGTCTAAGGGATCAAGGATCGGAGTCGGATGAACCTGTTACATGTGTGTTTCCCTCTTGGTTGTAGGAAATGATTAATAAGAGTCAATGAGTTTCTCTCTAAAGTATCCTCCGAGGCATTGAAAAATTACCTGAAACTAACCGTAAATAGAATTCAATCTCGATCGGATAGGTCTTCAGACCCCAAGGAAGAATCGGAGCAGGGATGTACTACGTTTTTTCTTTAAATGATTTTGATAAGACGGATAAAGATGAAAGGTCAGAGACTGGGGAGGTTTTGTTTCTCGTATGACATTCCTATGAAGGAAAGGAGCAGTGACTCCGAGTACACGTCTTATGTGTCAGAGCACCCAAGTGCAAAAATATGTAGGACTGCCATTAGATGGGTCTTATCCAAGTAATAAAAGGGGTTTCTGTTTATCTGAAGACCAAACTTATACGATTTGCGTAAAAGATAAAAGAATTTGTGCATCCATACTGGATGAGAATATTATTAAAAGAAGGCATTATGATTTTGACTACGGATAACTCCGTTTACCTGATCAGGATATAGGGCTCACGGCGGGTGTGACCGGTCGACAGGGTATGCTTACTCCTCCTAGGCACCTGGTCCCATCTCTTGTGTGTCCAGGGGTCCGTGCTTGCCCAACTATCTATTTTGTATTGCTTTTAGGAGTGATGAAATTGATTATCTTCGCCTTTCATGAGCTCAGCCGTGATTGATGTCTTGCAAATTTTTTAATAAACCCTTTGAGTATTCAAATACTAGTAGTGACATGAAAAGGCTGAATATGAGCTTTAAGCTCCTGTTTACACAGATCCCGTACGATTCTTCAAGGGCTATTTATATCTGAGGAAGATTGACTTTCGCAATAACCCCAATTCATGCTATTACGTATATCTGAAGTTATTTCAACTCTTTAACTACAAGAAGGGCTCTTTATCTGAAAGATATGACCCTTAGAATACAGCTACAGAAAATAACTTTTAAGACAATCTGCCATTGGACCAAAACTTTTTGATTGGATCAAAACTTTCTGGTGGAAAATACTAGTACTTTGATATCCTTTACAGCAGTGCTAAAAACTTGCATGCTGCAAAAGAAACTAAGAGCTTTCGAGACAAAAAAAAAAGGAGATGTATTTACGGCATTGAATAGTAGCTCACAAGTTTCTTGGGCTGATGACCACATGAATAGTAACCTGTTCGCATTTGCCTTCTATCCAGTTTTCCTGTCATTATGACAACCACAGAGACCGTTTATTGTTAAATTCCAACCAACACTACCTTGATTTGCCATCTGCATTGGAGGACCAACATGTTGAATGAATTCAGAGGAGTGCTCCTCTTTAAAGAGTGGTATTGTGAACGGATGCATCTGAGAAGGTCTGGAGTGCTCATTTAGATGTCCATCAGATAGCAGGGCAATAAAGTGCTTCTCAGCAATCTCATCATATCAATTAGTTAGACACGGAGGCGGTACATTTTCCCCTAAAACAGTTTTTACTTTGTGAGAAGGCGAGGAAAATTGTCTTCAGATGCCATAATTCAACAGTTGTCTCGAACAACAAGAAAGGAGGCACGAATTCTTGAGTTCCGTGTCAGTTGACTTGAAAAGATTTTTTTCAGTGGGCAAAATCGGTACAATGCAAGTCTCAGTACTGCTCACATACTGGGGAAGAAATATATTCTAACAGACGATTTACCTTATAAATCTATACATTTCTTGTGACAAAATCTTTTCCTACCAAAGTTTCTAACCTTTTGACGTTGAAGTTTGACATAGATTTAAGAGAATGTAACCTGTGAAATATCTCCGGAACTATTTAAGATTTAAGGTAGAAATATATATCATTGCAAGACCTTTCATTTCATATATGTTCTTTGATCTTGTGACCTTTGAGTTTGACCTACTTTTAAGAAAATATAACCTATAAATATTTCCAAATCTATTTAAAGAAGGGATTTTATTGTATATAAATTCTTTATGGTAAGATCTTGTGATACCACAGTGTTTGACCTTAGAGTATGACCTACTTTTAGAAAATCTTACCTATTCAATATCTTCTGAACTGTTTAAGGTAGAACATTAATAAAAAAAAATTATATAAATTTCTCTTGGCTTGACCTTTTATTCATATCATGACGTATGTGACCTTGACATTCTCCCAGAACAGCAAGGTCATGTATGTTTGTCATATTGTAGTTGCGGCATCCCCATGTTGTGTGATTTCATGTTCAGTTATGAATTCAGACCCTTTGCAAATTTTTATGAGAATAAAGATCATAAAAAAAGTCAAAACAGATGAAAAACAACAGTGCCAAGGTGACTTAGGTGAGCGATTTGACCTAGTTTTAAAATGAAATTACATATTTTCCCTAATTCTTTGAAGAAATTGTACGATTTTGTCATTCCTGTGTAGGATATAGCCAATTGAAAGAAATCGGTGGTCATACTCTATGGAATCTAAATCTACACGTAGGAGAGTTTGTCATCGTCTGGTTTTAGATAAAGTTTACTTGGATTTTGTACGAATAAATCTTTTCATGTTATTAATGACCAGTGTCAAATGATTAGTTTTTTTTTAATCGCAACATTGAAAAATTAAATCGCAGCCCCCAAATTTGATGTTGCACAAAACTCAGACGAAGAAACAAATTGTTTTCATATTGCTCAACAACAGATCATCCTATTAACTAATTGCAACTGTTGAGTAACTTTGAAAAGGGTGAATACCGGTTATGAAGCTGATCTAAATCAAATTGCTACGTGTTGTTTACTGTTGCAAATACATGGTAGGCAAGAATATAAATCATTGGATAACAAATGGCATGTGAAGAACTCTTTCATGTAAACAAAAGAAAAAATTGGATCCGATTTACGGTAAAAGCACAAATATTACGATACAAGCCATAAATATTTATCATTCCAAACAAAAATATGCTTCATAATTTCAGTAGTCAAGCACAGTCTTATTTCACTTTGTGCTGTGAACAACCTTAGCGTGATGGAGTCCTACCTCGTGATCTTAACAACTTTTCTTAATTTTACACATGTTATTCTAGCAAATCCTTATTCGCTGCTTACAGGAAATAATTCCGGCAATATCGAGGGACTTGGAAATATGTCGTTCATTAAGGATGCAGATATTCTGCGGCAGATATTGAATCAAGAGAGTCTTGTTCGCTTTTCTTTTGTTCAACATCTTCAAACTCTCATGATGGACATGCAGACATGCAAAAACAACTACGACACACTGCGAAAAGAACTCATAGATCTTCGTAAAGAACATCAGAGGGCTTTAGATAAAAATTCGCAAAGAGAAGAAAAAGTAGCGGGCTTAAAGACGACGATGAGTGTGTTGTTCAGTTCTGTGGAAAACCTGATGAAAGGACGCCAAACTATAAAGGAACAACAAAAGCTGGCCGAGGGAAAACATCAATTGTTGTTGGAAATCGTTAACAACACTATCGTTGCTTTTAATGCAGACCTGATTGAGACTAAAGAACGGATAAGAAATATGTCACTGTCATTATCCATCTTGAAGAAATGTAAGTACAGAAACATAGCATCTGTAGATTTAATGTATATTCTATGTCTAGATGTAGTCCAACACTTTGATCAAGAAAGTAGAAGGAATGCAAAATTTCGCTTTCAATCTGTCTATGCATCTGTAGCGGTTAGCCGGGTTCGATCGCCGGTGGCCAGTTGGTAGAGCACCTGACTAGAGATTCAGGGGGCCCGGGTTCGAATCCCGATCTGGTCCGTTGTATTTTCTCCTTCCCTGTTACACATACAAAGGAGTGTACAGTTTCTACTGTCATCTGGCCCAGAACATGGATGATTTCAGTAGGAGTCCCAAAATCTGGCTTTCAAATAATGAATATATAAGCAAACCCAAACTACGTCTAATTTGATCCAAGATTGCTTCGTGTTGTATGACAGGAGCGTAAAGTTGGCATAAAATTGCCAAACATGCTAAAATCAATGAAAAAGTTCATATATTCAGGGGTGGGGGGTGGGGGTGTCCTCTCAGAAAACATACATGTGTCGAGCATTTCATATTGAAATACATTTTTATCTTCTATTAATATACAATATACATCAATTTCATTTTGCTCGACGGATGGGCACACCTTTTCCTTAGCAATAATCTGGATGAAAGTTTTAAACAGTTTTAAGCACTTTTTGAAAAAAAAAGCGGGGGAAAGTCTTATTCAGGATGTAATAATGGTATCACAAATAAGCAATAACTTTGATTAAAAGTTGAGATAGTAGGCCTATACATGGCATTTATTATATAGCTAATAAATAGTATAATATAAAATCTGCGTAAAATCTAGAGAATGTTAGCGTTCAATATCCTGAGAATTTATTGAACGCTAACTTTGCATTGCGTAAAGTGTATGCGCCCGAAACATTCCGAGTATGAGCGTTCAATATTGACGTTACCGTAACGACGTAAACAAGCCAAAATGGCAGACGACGGTCCTCCGAATCTGACAGAGCCGGTATTTGATATTTACTTAAGCAAAATGTTTTACTGTACATAAATTATGATGTCCCCATTTACAAAATCAGTTTGCTTCATGCATTAGTGACGGGTTAAATATTGAACAGTTAAGAAATGCATGCTGTTATTGCACACTGCCAATATTGATGAATCCTCGTCTATTTTGGAGTAGTTTGAGTGAAAAGGGATATAATTTAACAACTAAATACTTTAGCTATATAATAAAAGGGTTATTGAACTTATATAGGTGAATATTGGCACTCGTTGGCTGTCAAAATGCACTCGCAAGCTCGTGCATTTTGACAGCCAACTCGTGCCAATATTCACCAATATAAGTTCAATAACCCTATAATATTTCACTTACTTAAAACACAGATCAAGCTTAAAACAGGAAATTTTTAGGTCCTTTTATGTACATAATCGTTCCTTGTATCTTAATTTTTCCTGACTTTTCCATTGATTATAAGATATTACCTACTCTAGAATGCATTTCTGGTGAATGCAATGAACACAGTAAGAGGTTTTATCCGGTATCACATTTTATCTATTTCGTCTTTATCTCAAGGGAATGCTTGCTCCTCCTAGGCACCTGAACTCACTTAGAAGGGGTCCATGTTTGCCCAACTCTTAATTTTGTATTCCTTATAGGAATTATGAGATTGATCACTGTTCTTTATCTTCACCTTTTCATTGTATGCTAAATTCAGAAAATGTATTTTGTTTTATTTCAAGATAACAGCATTTCCTTTTCTGTGTTAATGAGTTCAGCGAAAACCTACAGTCCAGGTCAGACATGGATATTCGATACTGTATTGGTAAATGAAGGCAACCATTTCAACGCTTCCTGTGGAACTTTCACAGCGCCCTCTGGTGGGACATATGTCTTTGCTTGGGCAACACTAACAAACCCAGGCAAAGCAGCTCATCCCTCTCTGCGAATAAACGGTGTGTACAAAGGTTGGACAGCCTTTAATCAGATATCCTCTACTCAACAGATCTACAGCAGTGGTTCAAACCAGGTCGTGTTGACTTTACAAGAAGGGGATCAGGTGAACATTGCGTCCAGCTACCTGGAAGCGTTCGCCAGGGAAAAGTTTTCATCTTTCTCGGGATGGAAACTGTACTGAAACAATATATTGATTTGATAGTGAGTATGAAGGATGCTCAATATATATTTCTTGAAAGAAATTTATATAGTGAGTCTTGCAATAGATAATAAATAGAATGCCAACACATATTCGTTCATGTAAATCCTTCGTTTATTTCTTATTACGACCCATTGGGAAATTTTTCCACTCATATGGGGAGACCAGTGTAGGTAAAGGGTCACAAACATGGCGCTCATGGTTGTAGCAGGTTGTTATCATGTCAACGCCTACTGACACACGTGACCTCCGTTATAGGGTCATATCCGACAGACCCGCGATTCTCATTATTAGAGGCCGAGCGTTTGGCGAAGAAGCAATCACTATCAGTGTTTACGTCTTAGGTCTGATGCGGCCGAATCACCAAGCGAACACTCTGACCTTTGATTACCCAAAATGGTATTCACATCTTTTGGATCACTGACTATTAGATAATTTTCTATCTCTTATTGTCCACACATCCGGTGATTAACATGGACAAGAACTGCAAAACTTAAATTCATGCAATTTATTGATTTACTTTTTTGGGCTTTATAACATCAAAACTTAAATTCAGTATCATAATCATACAAGTATTTGTGGCCTGAATACGATTTTACATGGAGAGGGACTTGTAAGTTGTTAGAACTTGTTCCCAATCCTTTTGATTGCATCAATAAAATATGTTCAAAACAAAACAAAAACATGAAGTTAAAAATCACAAAACCCGAAAGGCAATGAAAATATTGTCCGTATAAGGTAGCTGGATCATCGCATTCAATTCATAAAATCAAAGACTTTTATGAATAATTTTAAAACCTATTGATAAATGTCTAAAATTAATCGCCATTTTAATCAAATGCAGTTAATACACAGTTGTATTTCTCAGAGTCGATGTAGTCCTCGTTCTACCATGCATTCTAAGTATCGGTGGAATATTTTACTTCTTTGTTGGTTTTCGAGTAATTTAAACGTCTGTCTTCCTGCGCAATATAAATTACTAGTAATACGACATTTTTTTTTTTAAATTTAGAGTTTTAAATAATGGGAACACACTTCCGGAATTCCATAAACTCCATTTTTATGATTGATTTAGATTTGTTATTGTTGTGTTATATCCATGGGAAATTTTTCACTCACATCGAGGCGTCACGAGCTGTGGCTAGGTGAAATACTACAAATTTAGACCTATGCTTAGCGCTCAGGGCCGTAGTAATGAGGGTTCTTTAGCGGGCCAACGTATGTCGCGACACGGGACCTCCGTTTTTAAGGTCATATCCGAAAGACCCATGATTCTTACTTCTAGATGTCAAGCGTTTGGCGAAGGAGTAATCACAATATGGCGTGTCTATGTTAACGTCCTAGGTTTGACGCGGCCATGGCATGAGCGGAGCTCAAACTCACGACCTCCTGACCTCGAAGCGAACGGTCTACCACTTAGCTACCGTGACCGTTCAAAGGACTCTGACCCCTGGAGTCCAAAGATGAAGTCATTCAAGCCACATAGTTATCTACTATCATGGGTGGATGAAAGGGGAAGAGAAATTATCGACACTAGCATGGGTACAATGGAGAGCAAGAAAAAGACCCCCATCACAGACGCTTCTATAAATACCTACATTGTACAACCTAAGCTTAACCAAATATTCACCAGGTACACATTTAACCTTGCTACACAAGGAATTGATAGAGCAATATCTCACAAAGTTAAAGACGCTAATTAAAGATTGTAATTATGGGAATCCAGAAGAGATGATCAGGGATCGAATAGTTTTCGGCGTGACAGAGGAGAAAGGACGTGAAAGGCCGATAAATTTTAATCGGATTTGACTCGACAAATTTAAAGCTATGCAGAGTATCCAAGCAGCAAGACAAGGAAACTTGAGAACTGTATATGGTCACAAAGAAGTTCTCCAACAAGTTCCAGCAGACAGACAAGCCAGTGACGGACAAGAACGGGAATCTTCTCACAACAACAGAAGAACAATTGAAGAGATGGGTAGAACACTTTCGAGAGCTATTAAATAGACCAACACCAGAAACGCCTCCAGACATACAACCAGCCGATACAGACTTTCCGCTCGACTGCGACAAGCCAACAAAGACAGAGATCAGGAGAGCAATTACCACACTTAAGAATGGAAAAGCGGCAGGGCCTGAAGCTGCCAAAGAAGGGAGATCTGAGGGATTGCAGTAACTACCGGGGAATTATGCTCCTGTCAGTGCCTGGCAAGGTCCTCAACAGGATCCTTCTCGAGAGGATGCCTCAGTGGACCCAAAGCTCCGTGATCAGCAGACTGGTTTTAGACGCAACATATCATGTGCTGACCAGATAGCCAGTCTGCGCATCATCATTGAACAATCACTGGAGTGGAAGTCCCCCCCCCCCCCTCTATATCAACTTCATCGACTACGAGAAAGCGTTCGACAGCGTGGAACGTGAGACACTATGGAAGATACTGAGGCACTATGGAGTACCCGAAAAGCTCGACTCCCTGATTCGTAACACCTACCAAGGCATGCCATGCAGGGTTGCCCATGCTGGCCAGATGTCCGAGAGTTTTGAGGTCAAAACAGGAGTTTGACAAAGATGTTTGCTGTCACCATTCCTCTTCCTGATGGTTATTGACTGGATCATGAGGACTACCACACCGGGCAGGAACAATGGTATACAGTGGACACTCCTGACGCAACACGACTTTGCCGATGACCTGGCTCTCCTTTCGCACAACCACAGTCAGATGCAGGACAAAACAACTCACCTTGTAACAACATCAGCAGGAACGGGACTCAAGATCAATTTGAAGAAAACAGAATTGATGAAGATCAACACCACTGTCCAATTACCAGTCACAGTTGGTGGTGAGCCCATAAGAGAAGTTGAGTCTTTCATCTACCTGGGAAGTGTGATGGACAGACAGGGTGGTACAGATAGTGACATCAAATCAAGAATCAGCAAGGCAAGAGCTGCGTTTACCATGCTAAAGAACATCTGGGCTTCAAAGAACATCCTCATTACTACCAAACTGCAGATCTTCAATTCTAATGTCAAGTCCGTCTTACTGTATGTAGCAGAGACATGGAGAACGACCAAAACAACCCTACAGAAGATCCAGACATTTTAAAACACCTGTCTCAGGCGCATCTTCAACATCCAATGTCAGACCTGAAAAGATCACAAATGAAGAACTATGGAAGAGAGTAGGGCAAGAACCATAAGACATGCAAATCGGACGAAGGAAGTGGGGCTGGATTGGACACACCCTAAGAAAGCCACATTCCAGCACCACACGCCAGGCCCCGACCTGGAACCCGCAAGACAAGAGAAAGAGGGGTCGTCCAAGAAACACCTGGAGGCGTGACTCAGAGGCAGAATTGAAGGCGCGGGACATGACCTGGCACGACGCAGCAAAAGCAGCCCAAAATCGTGTTCGTTGGAGGACTGTCGTAGATGGCCTATGTTCCTCACGGAACGACAGGCCTAAGTAAGAGTATCCAAACATATAAAAATAGCCAGATACGACTCAAAACCATGAAGGGTTAAGTCAATAAAATAAAGACAAATAGTCGGGGTTTTTTTCTCCTGGAAAGCGGTGTTACTGGCCCAGTGACTCAGTAAAATATTGCAAAAAGATTTCATCTTTGTCTGATCTTCTTTCAACGATAAAATGTTTTATTTTTGTTTTATCGGTTGATGAAGGTAGCAAGCATTGTGCACCAAAAAAATCATAACCCGCATGCAATCTTTTCTGCAACGATTGCCACTTTCATAACCCATCATTCATGTTCTTGTGTATGTGTATAACCACCATATATATATATATATATATATATATATATATATATATATATATATACTATACTATACAAGATTTCTAGCTTTACTACAAACGGTATTCAAGTCTATCATAATTGTTCCTGTTTCATTTGTTGTTATAATATAATGATACCACTTGATATTAAATTTAAAATTTCATTTTAGCTATCACGTTGACGTATTTATCTGTAGATCTTATTTCTTGTGCCCAAGGACATTTTTCAGACGATCCATTGAGGTTAGGCTGACCTCGAAATGAAAACAATCACATGAAATGGAAACTAACTAAAATATGACAGTTGTATGATAAGTAGAATCTTACACTCGTGCTTATGGCAAGTAAAATTTATGAAATTCGTTGACGGGTTTATATTTTCCTCGCAAAGGCTCGGGAAATATTACCGTGAAACCGGCAACTCATTTCATATGCCATAAGCACTCGTTCAAGAACCTGTATATACAGGACATCTACAATCAGAGGTTTATTGTTCTTCATTCATCATTCATTAACAACACAATGATATCGGGAATACATGTATATTTAAAGCCATTCAATTTACAAGATGAAAATAATTCATCTATGGTTTGAGAAACGTGTCCTTATGTATATAGATATAATTGATATTAATATAAAATCTGCAGTTCAAACAGGTGTGTTGCAGACACCAGGTACCCTATTGATTTTCTTGACACACCTGCAGGGTTGTCTAGGAGACCATCTTTCATTAGTAACATTTACATACACGAGTGGATTCCCGATATAGTTAAATGTAGCAGTATTCCATTGCATCATGTATAATGGTGGAATGATTGTCAAAATAAAATGGGGCATTTACGACGGTAAGTCTGTGTAGATATTAATGATGAAACTGTACTGGTAAGTTCTGTTACTTTTGCTGATTTCAGGAACATGAAGGTAAATTACTTACTGAATATATACGTACATGCAGGGTGCGGCCCTCCCCCGAGATTCTCTCATACCATTTCCCCCATCAAAGTAGAGTAGACACTTACTATATTCTGTGTTATTACAATCATTCAAGTCTGTATCCAGTTCTATCCTCACACTTGCAGGAGAATCGATGAATCGAATCAGATATATGTATGAATCATATATACGGTGGTTGTAAATGAATTCAATTTTAAAACGATGGTAAAGACCTTCCCTCCCCAAGCCTGGTGGTAATCATATCAACCCAATGTAGTCCATGATTAGTCTTCATCCATATTTTATTGAATGCCAGATTGATTAAGAAATGTCTTTTAGTGTTTGTATATGAGAGTATACATGTGAGAGTATACATGTGCTTTTAGTGTTTGACAGTATATGAGAGTATACATGTGCTGTTAACAGATAGTGTAAAACCTGGCGTGGGTAATTTGAAAACAAAAAGTAAAAATCTCATTGACATACGCCTATATTTGTCTCAGAGTTCAGTAAAAATCTCATTGACATACGCCTATACTTGTCTCAGAGTTCAGTATATTTTGCACAATATAGTAAGAAATGAAATTCATCTTCTGATGAGGTACCATAGTTACATAGTTTACGTAAAAAGTTCACCCTGGTATCTATTCTTAGTGGTAAAATTCCACATCTTAATTGTGTCCTGTAGGAATCCGGGTTAGAATAGGTCCTCAGTACCCCTAGCTTGTCGTAAGAGGCGACTAAATGGGGCGGTCCTTCGGATGAGACCGCAAAAACCGAGGCCCAGTGTTACAGCAGGTGTGGCACGATAAAGATCCCTCCCTGCTCAAAGACCGTAAGCGCCGAGCATAGGCCTAAATTTTCAGCCCTTCACCGGCAATGGTGCGGTCTCCATATGAGGGGGAAATTCTCGAGAGGGACGTTAAACAATATACAATCAATCAATCTTTCTTGTGAAACATCTTTAAAACATTGACCCATGTTTTATTAGTCAATTCTTAATTTTTCTTGACAAACATCATGCTTAAATTTTGCATAAGGTCGTAATTTAAGAGCTGGTAGAGCATGACAACCGAGCTGTCAAACTCAGCTTCTGCTGCAATGTTGTCAGGCCCTGCTGACTTCCCGTTCTCAGCTGTTATAAGGCTACTTTATTCATTACTTTTATGTCATCTTGTTGTATAGATATGGATCTCTGCGAGATTATTTGTTTTTTAACTTCATTTTGATATTTGCTTTTAATAAGGTGGTGGTCTGAAGCTACATCCGCTGCTCGTTTTGACCTTAATATCTTGCAGAGATCTTCTGATCTTATAGTAAACTTGAAATCGCAAAACTTCTCAAATCAACAACATCAAAACATATGACTTTTAAACACTTTATACGACCATTCCTCACGATAAATTAAATACTAGACTTTTTGACACCATAGACAGTTGCTTCAACAAAACTGGAAAACGGAAATATTCATATCTAGTGATCAGTCATCCAAAAAATTATTTTGTTAAACACCACTCTGATTCCACGCAAGTACTCTGAAGTCGAAATACAAAATATGCTAGAGCTCCTCATTGACAATATCTTCGTGGTCCTTGGTGATCAGGTATTCCAACAGTGTGTTGGAATTCCCATTGGCACGAATTGTGCTCCTTTGTTAGCTGACCTGTTTTTATATTCACAGGAAGCAGAATTTATTCAAAAACTTCTACGTGAGAAGAAAAAATCTCTTGCTGTGGCCTTCAATTCGACATGATATATCGACAACGTTTTATCTATTAACAATGATAACCTTCATTCATATGTCGATTCTATTGAAAGTAGATATTAACGGCAAACTAACAACTCAACTTTATGACAAACGGGATGATTTCAGCTTCTCCATCGCCAACTTTCCATATTTATGTAGCAATAGATTTCGCAAATTATATGGTCGTTATAACGATCTAATTTACCAATACAACCTATCATTGGGTCAAATGCTGTCTGCCGTGTTTCATATCGATTGTTAGATCGTTCTTGGTACACTGATTTTGACTACGGATAACTCCGCATACCTGATCAAGATATAGGGCTCACGGCGGGTGTGACCGATCGACAGGGGATGCTTACTCCTCCTAGGCACCTGATCCTACCTATGGTGTGTCCAGGGGTCCGTGTTTTCCCAACTCTCAATTTTGTATTGCTTATAGGAGTTTTGATATTGATCACTGTTCGTTATCTTCACTTTTCATAAAGGAGATATACAGTGTAGTTTATTTGGTTTTCAATTGTGTTGTCTGATAATACCCAAGTCGCTTTGTAGATTCTTTTGTGTTGGCATTTTGGGCCACCTGTGACCATTTTGTTAATTGTACAAAGTTTTCAAGTTTTTTTTTTTTTTTAGCATTCTCGCTCATATAACCCAGCTGCCCCATGACCTCATATCCGGTGTTATCATTTCCAATTTTGATATTTTGATCTCCCATCAAGATGGTGACGCCTCTTTCTACTGTCAATAACACGAAGTCTGTTGTAAAACTCACGTTTTGATTCTTCCTCTGCATCATTTGTTGGAGCATAATACTGGAAGGTATGTGTTAATTCTATTTTGTTTTGTTCCTTAGTGAAGCTTTGATGATCCATGGGCTTCCAACCCGACGTCTCAATATGAGTGGAAAATTCTCGACGGGACGTACAACAAACAATCAATCAACAATCCTTTTAATGCTTCCTGTGCTGTATTGAATAGCATTAGTTCCGCTTCCTGTGTATGTGTAGCATTCTGTTCTTAGTGTTCCAATCCAGTGGGGATCTGTGTTAGAATAGGTCCTCAGTACCCCTTGCTTATCGTAAGAGGCGACTAAATAGGGCGGTCCTTCGGATGAAACCGCAAAAACCGATGCCCCGTGTCACAGCAGGTGTGGCGCGATAAAGATCACACGGCCGATCGCTTGTAAACAAGAAGTGCTTTGACAGCATGTTCTAAATGAAAGGTGAAGATAAAGAACAGTGATCAATCTCAGAACTCCTATAAGGAATACAAAATAAAGAGTGGACAAACACGGATCCCTGGATATACCAGAGGTGGGATCAAGTGCCTAGGAATATGGAGCGCCAAATTAACATAAACTCCAATAATTGAAGATATCTTCAATTATTTGAAGATATCATCAATTCAATTATTGCTCTCTTTAATTGAATTAATGCGCGCATTAAATCAATTATTGCTCTCATCAAATCAATTATTGCTCTCATCAATTGAATTAATGCGCGCATCAATTGAATTAATGAGAGCAATAATTGATTTAATGCGCGCATTAATTCAATGATTGCTCTCTTCAATTCCATTGATGCGCGCATTAATTCAATCAATGAGAGCAATAATAAATTTGATGCGTGCATTAATTCAATTATTGCTCTCTTCAATTCATTTGATGAGAACATCAATTTAGTAGAAATATTGCTCGCAATAATTAATTTAGAGCTCGGTATAAATAATTTGATGATCTCTTTAATTCAATTGAAGATATCTTTGAATCATTTACAATGCTTTTGTATAAGGAATTAATGCGCGCATCAATTCTTTTAAAGAGAGCAACAATTCAATTAAAGACATCAGTAATTCAATTGTGGATATGTTGAATTGAAGATATCTTTGATTATATAGTTGCTCTCTCTAAAAGAATTATTGCTCTCTTCAAATGAATTAAAGATATCATTAATTCAATTGAAGAGAGCAATAATTGAAGAATTAATGCGCGCATTATATCAATTATTGCTCTCATCGAATGAATTAATGCGCGCATCAATTCAATTATTGCTCTCATTAATTAATTTAATGCGCGCATTATATCAATTAATTATTGCTCTCTTCAATTGAATTGTGCTCGCGAATCAATTCAATTGTTGATATCATTAATTCATCTGAAGAGATCATTAATTCAATTAGAGCGCGCATCAATTCAGCTGAAGAATTAATCTTATCATCGATTCAATTAATGCGTGCAATAATTCAGAATTGAAGATATCATTAATCATTTGAAGAGATCTTTAATTCAATTGTTGCGAGCATCAAATGAATTGATGATATCTTCAAATAATTGAAGATATCTTCAATTATTTGAGTTTATGTTAATTTGGCGCTCCATATAGGAAGAGTAAGCATCCCCTGTCGACCGGTCACATCCGCCATGAGTCCTATGTTTTGATCAGGTAAACAGAGTAATCCGTAGTCAAAATCAGTGTGTCATGAATGGCCTAACAATCGGTAAACTATAGCTCTCTGTAAGTATATTAATATTGCATTGCTTACCGTCTAGCCTCTAAGTATGAAAACAGACACTATTTTCCCTGCCTTTCCCGATTTTTAATATACGCCCCTTAATTCATCGTTTGAAAACAAATACATTTCTGTTGAAATTAGTTTGAAGTTACGCTATATTTTTGGCTAGAAGGACTGGACTATTTTAGGTGTCCATCAAATACACTATAGGAACTCTTCAATATCAGGAGATAAGCATATCACGCCACGAAATAGTGACTGTTTTTAATTTGGGATCGGTAAGCAATGCTGCATTAATAGTGATAGAAAGTTAGATTTAACAATCATATCACTTATTTGAAGCGAACGGTCATGTCACCTAAGTGTCCAATTTCTATACGGTAGACGAAGTATTCAGCCGAGATTACCAGACCCCCTGCCTCTCACATTTTCCTACCTCTCCCCATTACAAGTTCATATAATCATATCACTATTAGGAAAATTTGCCTAAACCAAGATCAGGACAGGTCAACTGCCGAAACGCCAACAGCTAGTGTTTGTTTTGCAGGGGTGTGATTTTTCCTCTTTTCAGAGGAAATCCTGAAGTGGCAGAAAATTATATTTTCCCCAAGTAGGGTGAGGTGTTTTCCTCCCTTTTTTGACCAGTTTTCCTCTGGTTTCTGAGGAATTCAGTCACATCCCTGGTTTTGTTCGACTAGAACTCAGTCTGGTTTTCATACAATTGGCTGAACAATAAATTATTTATGGAATTTGGGCCAAACGTTTCAATACATTAGTAATTAAGTATACGTTCGGTGTGGTTTAACTATATTTTAACTCAATTTTTAAAGAGAAAATTTATTTGAATAAAATGACAGACATGAATACCAACTTAGTATTGCAACAAAGGAATATTTGTGCATGTTAGTTTTGAAATATAGGTATTAATACATTTATTTAAGAAATGAACAACACTTTTGAGCTGTTCATGGTCAGTTATATGAACAGATTTGGATTTGAGGCAAATTCTGTGAATCACACCAGCGATTCACAGGGAGAATTAAATGCCTCAAATCCAAATCCGTTCATATTGACCATGAACAACTCTAAAGTGCTATTTATTCATTTCTTATATTTATATTCATTTATTAAATCACCGTTGGTTTACATCGCTTCGATCTATTTTGTTGCATAAAAATAACTCCTAGCCTCTGTCACAGTCGTATTGTGACGTACGTCAACACATAGACATGATGTCACACTTCGTCTCGCCCTGCCTTTTATCGACATTGCATGGTGCACAGTATTTAGGAGGTAGCTAGGAGACCGCAATATTGGGATGATAATCCACATAAGTTCACAATCTTAATCTGAGGTGTGACTTGCGAGATCTTTGTAACACATGTTGTATTTTTTCAAATCATTACGCTTTCTCAGTCGTATGCTTTAAACAGTAGTTCACAATCCATTCATAGTCAATATGAACGCATTGTGCCACGCACTGAAATTGGATGGTTCATAGAGGAAAATGCGATTTGTAATATAAATATTAATAAATGACTGCATCCAAGGATTTTTTTACTCCTTGAACCCAGGGGCCAGGGCCTTCAAGTTTGGGGAAAATAGCGATATTTGATTGAATTGGGAAATTTGTTTCATTACAAATAAGTATTAAGAAAAACAAGTAAAAAGTTAACCATTTGATACTTTGATTATTATCAATGTGGCTTAAACAAGCTTTAATTTCCGGTCTTTAATTGCATGGCAGAGAAAAAACTGTCAAAATTTTTTTGCAACAGAGTGACACTGAGGTTCGATGGCCCCTCATGGCATATTCTCATAAAAACATCCATCATTTGGGAATTTTTAGGCATCATTTTGGGAAAAACACCTGGTTTTCAGCATTGGGAATGGGGGTTAGTTTTCCTCTGGTTTCTGAGGAATTCAGTCACATCCCTGGTTTTAGCTTTGATCTATGAATCTGATGTCATTTCTCAGTCTGTGGTCAAAACCAAATGTATTAAACAGACATAATATGTTAAAACTGTTAAACAGGCCTTAGCTGAAATCACTGCACAAGGTGAGATCTTAAATAGTCCTTGTAATTTGGATAAATCACAAGTTCTAAAACTTATGTTATATTAATGAGGATATGGCCGCAGCTCTTAATCTAATCTCTCCAGAAAATGTTCGTTCATTGTAAATAGTACTGCATTTGCCGTTAGTTTGACAGGTTAATGGACTGTGAACTCTGTGGTTTTAGCAAGCTTTTAATATCAATAACAACCAGTTGTCTTTTAACATTTCAGCGGTGTTCTTGGCTGTGTTGATGGTTGTGGGGGGATGGAGGGGTGTAGCAGGATTCACTGAGGTTTTGACCACCCCATCAAGCTTCATAACATCCATACCCAGCTTATTGTCTACAGCAAGAGTGTGTCCTCCAGGAACTGTAAGTACACACAAAACTTTAAAGCTTACCGTCTACAGCCGGACTATGTCCCCCAGCGACCGTAAGTACACACAAACCTTTAAAGCTTACCGTCTACAGCCGGACTATGTCCCCCAGCGACTGTAAGTACACACAAAACTTTAAAGCTTACTCACAGTCTACAGCCGGACTATGTCCCCAGCGACCGTAAGTACACACAAACCTTTAAAGCTTACTCACAGTCTACAGCCGGACTATGTCCCCCAGCGACCGTAAGTACACACAAACCTTTAAAGCTTACTCACAGTCTACAGCCGGACTATGTCCCCCAGTGACCGTAAGTACACACAAAACTTTAAAGCTTACTCACAGTCTACAGCCGGACTATGTCCCCCAGCGACCGTAAGTACACACAAACCTTTAAAGCTTACTCACAGTCTACAGCCGGACTATGTCCCCCAGCGACCGTAAGTACACACAAACCTTTAAAGCTTACTCACAGTCTACAGTCGGACTATGTCCCCCAGCGACCGTAAGTACACACAGAACTTTAAAGCTTACTCACAGTCTACAGCCGGACTATGTCCCCCAGTGACCGTAAGTACACACAAAACTTTAAAGCTTACTCACAGTCTACAGCCGGACTATGTCCCCCAGCGACCGTAAGTACACACAAACCTTTAATGCTTACTCACAGTCTACAGCCGGACTATGTCCCCCAGCGACCATAAGTTCACACAAAACTTTAAAGCTTACTGTCTACAGCCGAACTATGTCCCCCCAGCGACTGTAAGTACACACACAAAACTTTAAAGCTTATTGTCTACAGCAAGAGTGTGTCCCCCAAGGACCGTAAGTACACACACAAAACTTTAAAGCTTATTGTCTACAGCAAGAGTGTGTCCCCCAAGGACCGTAAGTACACACACAAAACTTTAAGATTTTAAGTGATCAATATGTATTCTAATTGTGATTCTAAAATCTATACTAGAATGTTCACGTTCTATTAGAATTAGCATTTTTATCAAACAATTACCACAATTTTGTTTGACTTTACAAGCATTATACAAACTAATCATGCTAAATTCACTGCTCAAGATGATTTTCAGCTGGATATAGTGGGCTGTCAGATTGTTCAGTCCACCCAGCAACTGAAAACTGTCAAGCCCAAATAAATTAAACATTATAATTGTGATAATGAATATATTCACCTCAATGATGTAGTTTAGTTGAGTGACTTAAATTATGAAAAAAGTGAAGTGTTGAAACTAAATCTTAGAGAGACACTCATTTTTCACATCTTCATTGTGTGTATTGGCTTTTTTTTTATCAGTAAAATGATAGAAATCATATGAAATCTTTAACAATATGAATGCATTATAAATTTGTTCTCAGCTTCACTTCGAAGGTCATCCAGAATTCAAAGGTTTCTTCATGCTCATCTCAGACTGATACGGATGGAAAGTGGAGGATATGTACAATAATATATTGAAATTGAAAACTTTATTTAGTCAAAAAATGCAGTTTTAGTAGAAAGTAATCTGAAAAAAATATTTTACAGGTTGAGATTTAATTGTCACCTGTATCTGGCCTAGCTCTTTTTTATTTAATGGTCATACTGATCTCCCAGGAAATTTTACTTCATGTCTGAGTTTTATCTCACCCTATTTAGATTACCAAATTTTCTGAAAATTTGTGAAAATCCTGGATCTACCCTCTGTTTGCTTTTTATATGCCCGTCAAAGACGGGATGTATTATGGTATGGCATCATCCGTCCGTCTGTCTGGACCTTGTGGGCAGGATACAGACCGAACCATAATTAAGCTCCAGGATTTGACAACTTTAAGAGGAAGATGTCTATTGTGTTTCAAAATCAGAGGTCAAAGGTCAAGGTCGTAGTGTTACTTAGTAGGAAAACTTTGTAAGTAGGATACAGACCGAACTGTAAGCTCCAGGATATTACAATTTAGTATAGTTGATCACCACGATGAGAGAAAAATTCCTATTATTTTCAAGGTCAGAAGTCAAAGTTCAAAGTCGTATTACTTAGTAGGAAAACCTTGAAGGCAGGATACAGACCATAATCTTGAAACTTGGTACATTTGATCACCATGATGAGAGGAAGATGCTTATCATTTTTCAAGGTCAAAGGTTAAGGTCGTAGTATCAGTTAATAGGTAAACCTTGTAGGCAGAATACAGATTGAACTATTAGGCTAGGACTGTCAAACTCGGTACACATACTCCTTATGCCTTTATTTTTGAAGGTCAAAGGTCAAGGTTGCAGTATTACTTAGTAGGAAAACCTTGTAGGCAGGATGCAAACCGAATTGTAAGATTCATCATATTACAACTTTAATGATACATTTGATCACCATGATGAGAGGAAGATGCATATTATTTTTGAAGGTCAAGGTCGCAGTATCACTTAGTAGAAAAACCTTGTAGGCAGTATACAGACTGAACTGTTGGGGCTAAGACCTCCAAACTTGGTACACATACACCTTATACCAAGTTGAGGATGCCTATTGTTTCTCAAGGTCAAAATTCAAGGTCGTAGTAGCAGGATACAAACTGAAACATTGGGGCTAGGACCATCAAACTTAGTACACATACACCTTATGCCAAGTGAAAATATTACATAGAGAGTACATGATTTGTCTGTTTTTACAATGCAAAAAAGTATGTCACACTCTGATGATCGCTGATACTACCTGAAGCCAAGATCTACAAATCATGGTGTAAAAAAACCCACCCTATATTAGCTTTTCACAGGCGTATTATGTACCGTTGGTGGTAACTTTTATCCTTAGAACTGTTCTGATTTCTTGAGATACATGTATATATTCTCACTGGACGCTATGCTGCAATATGAGCTTCTGTGTGCATGTACCTGAACACTGAAAGGAGGAGACTCAAGCTTTTAGGTCACCTTAGTAAACTCAGGTGACCCATTGCATTATTGGTTGTCGTCCGTCATCATGCGTCATCCATCATGCATTAACAATTGAACATTTTTAATTTCTTCTTGATAACTACTATTCCAATTCTTTTCAAATTTAGAAGGAAGCGTCTTTGGGATAAGGGGGACATAGATTGAAAATTTCAGGTCTCCAGCACCCCTGGGACCTTAAGGGTGGGGCAAGAACTGCCAAAAATTGACCAATTTTCAAAAATCTTCTTCTCTACAACCACACATGTGTAAGAAAAACCAAATGCATTGTCAGTGATGTAGAGTAAGAATTAAGGCCTCTACAAAAATTGTAAATTTTATGATCCCTTGGGTAGAGGTTCTGACCCCAGGGTGATGCCAAAACTTAAAGATGATATCTTCTGAATTAATGCTCTTGATACTCAATTGAAACTAAATAGATATTTAGAAGGAGTAAGTTGACCTTACCTAAATTTTAAATTTTATGATCCCTGGGGTAGAGGTTCTGACCCCAGGATGGGGCCAAAACTTAAAACATTTAGTAAAATTTTAAATTTCATGATCCCAGGGGGTAATGGTTTTGATTGCAGGGTGGGGCCAAAATTATTATAGTGATTATTGTCTTTATTATTTGAAAGACTTCTTTATGTTTGCTGTTACAGTATAATAACTAACTGCTTACTTAGGAAAAGGAGGAAAGGATGTGCCACGAAAATTGTGAATTTTGCAACCCCAGGGTTTTGACTAGGACAGGTCCATTAGTCATATCATGTGAATGTTACATATATTATGTAAAGCCTTTCATCAGTATAGGCACTTTTGAGGGCATTTAAGTTTTAAGAACACATCTTGTGTTATACTGTGGCTAAATATTAGAATTAAAGGTCAACTGAAACGAAATATAACTTTTTCCATATTAAGTATGTATTTGCTTCATTTAGATCGTATAAAATGATTGTTCGGGTTTGTTCGGTTCATTTTGGTCATATATCCGCGATACGCGCGGATAAAGATAGCGCACCTGTGTCAGAGCAGAAAATATTGCGGGAGTTATGCCCCTTTACACGAACCCGCCATATTGAAACTAAAGACGCTAATCAGCAGGTGACGTCCGGTAAACAACGAGTAAATATGGTGTTTTGTGCGGTTCCTGACTGTAAGGTTTAATATAGACAGAGTAACAATGTTTAGTTTCCCTACACACACAAAAAATTGCGGAATTTGGGTGGGGAAATTAAAAACAATGGATTAATTATTGGCCGTCGAAGCACTCTATTGAGGACTGTTAGGCCTACATAATAAGCCGTCCATCAGCTGTCCATGGCATGGTCTTTGCATGGAACACTCAAGAATGCAATGAAAGAAAAAGCCAATCCCAATTCTCTTTGATTACAAACCGCTACACGTAGCTACAAAGACCTGAAAGGGCCGAAAACGGAAAACAGATTTGGACTTTCCCCTTCATAAACAAAACTTCCAGAGCTGTGGAGAAAAGAACGTAAGTTTTGATGTAAATGATATTGGCTTTTTTATTGACATTGATATAGTATGACACGATTTATTTGTTCTCTATACGAATATCCTCTACCCCCACCCGTCACACAATTATTTCATACTGAAGCTTATTTTTATTACCCCCCCCCCCCCCTTCATGCAGTCACACAAGTCATTCATAACTGAAGTTTACTTTCATTCATTTGTTTATATTAGTTTATATGAGTTAGAAGTTGATGACAATGTCCGAATCATTCTTCCCCCACCACCCAATTCCAAGACAATCAACAAAAACAACCAATTCCATTCAATGTCATATGATCCTGCCATTCAAAATGATTAAATCATGAATGGGACAAACACTTATGAAATGACTACACAAACCACATATGGAATAATTGCAAGATTTGTACTAGAGCCACAAAATGACATGAATTGTATTATCAAATTTGTTTTCAAAAATATTACACATTGGTGTAAATTTAATGGATACTTTGAATGTTCAATTGTTCATGTAATATACATGTACATACATATGTATACAAGTTAGGTGAAGGATATCAAGTAAATATCTATGAATATTATTCTAGATTGAAGTGAACTTTTGCAAATGTGTAAATTAGAATCATAGCCAATATGCATGTTAAGTAACTTTGTATAAAATCTGAATATTTTTTCACTTGTGTTCTACACTCATGCCCTTTAGATTTTTTACACTTTGTCCATGATGTTACTCTCGATACTGTTACTAAATTTGAATACAAACTCAATAGTGTCAAAGATGAAAAAATTGTAAATTTTTCTAAAATTCATTATTTTTATGCCATAAAGGTAAATGATTTTAAAACAAGTAAATATAGGACACATATTTGTACTGAGTTTTCTCTGAAGTACAATAATTAATATAAAATCCAGAAATAGGTATAGAAAAATCTACACAAGTAGTAGTACAATAAAAATATCACTAGTCGAGTATACTTAATCAGCTTTATGATATACATGCAACATGACTAAGTACACATGATCCACATTTGATTAATTAAATGCAGAGCATATATTTATTTATCCATGCTGATACTATGCAAATTTCCCAAGTTACAGACCCCCCCCCCCCCCCCCCCAAGAAGCAATTTTACAATTTACTAAATAGATAAATTGTGAAATTGATAAATGAATATTTCTTACAACCATAGTTTTGATAATATTCTTATAATTATGAGATGGAAAATTAAACTTGTATCATTAAATAAATCCAGTTGTTGGAAAAAGAAACGGAATACATGTACAAATTTTACATGTAGGTCAATTTTGACCATTGACATACTTATTTTCATTTTTATCTACTAATTTGCATTAAATTATTTGAAATACTTGAATAAATTAGCAATTTCAATCTAGAAAATATTAAAGAACATTGGTATTTAATAGTATCTAGACATTTATTTTACAATGCTTCATTAATATGAAAATTAATTTTCTGCGACATTTGAATTTTTTTGTTTTTCTTCACCTCAAATATGTACATTTTTTAAATTGACCCACATAATTAGTATGTATGTGAGTGGATATTCATAATACTAGACAATAAGTACATGTTTATTGAATTGTAACGTTTTGTTATATTTCAGATTAAGCCTTTGAATTGATGCAGGAAGTGATCAGTTTGGCTCCTACAGAAACTCCAGGAAGTTAATATAATGGATGTTGTTGGTAATTCTCCTGCCCCGATCACAAATTCTTACCAACATGTGTCAAACTCAGGTGACTGGGACCTGTAGACCTTTTGGATTTAACCCAAATTACATATATGTAAATTGGTGATATATATTATGTACAATATAAAAACTGAACATCAAACTATGTTTACTTGTTTATATTTATTTATATCACTTATGAAAAATGCATTAAGAATTTATCACACATTTAAATTAATACCAAAGGGTATTTAAATCCACAGTACTGTTGTGATGGAATGATTTCTTATCATAGTCACAACGCAGGATAGAAGAACTTTCCAATTGTTTTTCCCAAGCTACTACCAGATCTCCAATATGCATGATGTCTGTAAAATCTGTTAAAAAAATTATGAAGAATTTTAAAATGTCAAATATAATTGATGACTTTCATCTAACCAAAAAAAAAAATTGGGGGGGGGGGGGTTACTTTAAATATGAATGATTTTTCAGGAATTAATTTCTGATTTAAAATTGATATAAAATGTACACATGGTTAGACAGTAGAATGGGTAAAGATAAAACATAAGAAACTGATTGAGGCACATTTTATGTTTATTTGAAAGGAAGTGCATAAAAGGGTCAACAATTCAGTGGGTTTAGATATTGAAATAGGAGAGGTTCATTATGACTATGGCTCATAGTGAATCAGGAGACCGAGTGCCTGCCCCATTGACCATTGACATACTTATTTTCATTTTTATCTACTAATTTGCATTAAATTATTTGAAATACTTAAATAAATTAGCAATTTCAATCTAGAAAATATTAAAGAACATTGGTATTTAATAGTATCTAGACATTTATTTTACAATGCTTCATTAATGACTATGACTATGGCCGTGTCATAGTGAATCAGGAGACCGAGTGCCCCCCCCCCCCCCCCCCCCCCCCCCAATATTAACTTTGAGTAATCATAACAAAATACATACTTGTGAATCAATTCCCCCTCCTCCAAGGGACCAATATTTTGTATGCATTCATAATAAGCTGTTCCTATAACCAATCTGTTGAGACAGTTTGCCACAACAAAACCTTCGTGATCTGTGATGCAGGACACGCCCACCTCTTCAATCCTATGCACTGCAACATTTGGACTCCCTTCTTGAGGGCATTGCGATGCCATTACTAGCCTATATGATCACCTGTTAGAATAATAGAAAACTAGTCTTAGAAATACATGCTGACACTTCTGAGCTTTGAGTAATCGTTTCGTTTTCATTAAAAGTCTCATATAAATAATTAGCCTAAATTAACAAACCATTGCATATCGACCTCGCATATCAGATGGTGAACAGGTGAAGGGCATTCGTCCGATTGATCCTCGCTGTTTTCTGAATAACTATCGTTTTCCACTAGTGGGGATGCGTCTCGCTGTACAACTGGTTCGTATTGGCAGGGCTGCACATTAACACTAAGCGATATATCTATTTCAGGAATACAATCTTCCGAATGATTTTCATATCGTGCCGCCATATTGAAATATCAGGTTCGCCTAAAGGGCAGATAACTCATACAATAAAATTTACCGGGTTGAAATTAACGATGTCGTATCTACCTGGATGATCGAAACAAAAATTATTCTTATGTGAAAACATTTAAGGAATGGTATTTTCTTACGGAATTTATTTGAAAAACGAACTTTGAAAATCGTTTCAGTTGACCTTTAAGCTTAGATATGCAGAGCAGGATTTCATAGCCCTTGGCACTATTGATACTTTTAACTAATACTCAGGTGACCTATAAGGCCTTTGGGCCTCTTGTTTGTATTGGCTGTCAAAAAGTATCAATGTTTGTGATGAAATTAGAATTTTCTTAGTAACTTTAGAATTTATGTATTATTTTTGCAATGTTCATACAAGCAACAAGACTGGAAAAAGTTGTATTAAAATTGTCATTTCATGCTTTTTGTGCAATAAGTGAGTGTCTTTTTAAGATCAAGCTATAACTTGCTTATGACTATCAAAAATTGGTTTTTTAACTTTGAATTAGGTTGTATATATTTGTAAAGCATGTAATTTTACAACAACCATGCTGCCTTAAGAGGTAGTTAACAATGATGAATGATAAATAACATACACCATGCAAATTCCCTGTCATATCATGCAAATTCCCTGTCATTAAAAGCAGTTTGGAAGTGCATGATCATTTTTAAAAATTGAACTTTCCTGCAGTGTAATTTTATAAAAGTCAAGCTTCTGTGGCAGATCCAGTGAATATATGTTTTATTTTGTTTTGAATAAGTAACGTCAGGGGCATCCACCAGGGCTCTGTCCTGGACCCACTGAGGCCCCAAGACAGCCCCCCTCCCCAACCCCAGTCTTTTTCTACACTTCCCATTCAGAAATTTCTGGATCCACCACTAAGCTTATATAAGTACATCAACTAGCTGTGGTATGATATAGCCAAGGACTGGTTAAATCAATAGTATGTTTGCATGTTAAGTATCAGATTACAAGGGAAGCATGGTTCTATATTTGTCTAAGGTTATTAAGCAGAAATGATCTAAACAAGCGAAACATTTATCCCTGCTAGTGTTTAGATTTGTAACAAAACTTGTTATTTTTATGAGTATAAAAGGGTATGCGTTTTATGTCAAGTCACTTGTGCATCACATTGCTTATATATCAGAAAATGTATTATTCAATGAAAAAGCAGAGTTTTTTTTTAATGACAAACAGAAAAATTTGCTTATTTGTTGTCAGGTATTTTGTTTGGCATCAGGACAGTGTGTTGAAAAAGATGGTGGGTGCTCTTTCCCAGATCCAACCATTAGACCCACAGCATCTCGCTGTAAGGAAGATGAAGTATTCTGTCTGCTTAGGGAGGCATGTGTGCCCCGGCAAAGCAACTGTAATGAGAGAGATAAAGATAGTAGAATGATTGTCCAGGGAAAATGCAGAGAGAATGAAGTTTTCTGTCTAGCTTCTGGAAAATGTCTTCCCAAGGAAGGATGTGGAACAGAAAATGAGCAAGATTTGGAACCAGTCAAAACAAAATGTGACAACAATGAATACTTCTGTCTGCAGCAAGGCAGATGTGTCGCCATCTTGGGAGGGTGTGAAGGTGAGCAATCTACACCCACCCCAGATACAGAAATGCACACAAAATGTGGGGCAAATGAATATTTCTGTTTGCAGCAAGGCAGATGTGTTGCCATCTCGGGAGGATGTGAAGGTGAGCAATCTACACCCACTCCAGATACAGAAATGCACACAAAATGTGGGGCAAATGAATATTTCTGT
Organism: Ostrea edulis; assembly: GCF_947568905.1. Taxonomy (NCBI): domain Eukaryota; kingdom Metazoa; phylum Mollusca; class Bivalvia; order Ostreida; family Ostreidae; genus Ostrea; species Ostrea edulis. Next base: position 53,283,422 of record NC_079166.1, on the reverse strand, counting down.
TTGCAGCAAGGCAGATGTGTCGCCATCTCGGGAGGATGTGAAGGTGAGCAATCTACACCCACTCCAGATACAGAAATGCACACAAAATGTGGGGCAAATGAATATTTCTGTCTGCAGCAGGGCAGATGTGTCACCATCTCGGGAGGGTGTGAAGGTGAGCAATCTACACCCACCCCAGATACAGAAATGCACACAAAATGTGGGGCAAATGAATATTTCTGTCTGCAAAGAAACAGGTGTGTATCAAAGGTAGGGCTGTGTGATGACAACAAGGACATCTACAGAAGCTGTGATGTGCCGGGAGAGGTGTACTGTGTGACTGTTGACAGGTGCATACCAAGTGGGGAGAAGTGTGAGAACTGGGAAGGGACAACAACTCACAAATGTGGACAGGATGAATACTTCTGTCTCCAACAGAACAGGTGCTTGTCTAAACATGGAGAATGTGGGACAGTGGAACCACCCAGTACCACTACAACTGTACCCTCCAGTGGAGGTTCCTGTAGAGAGGGGCAGGTAAGTGGCTGATTGGGAGTGTAAGAATGATTTCTACAGTAGTCTGATTTGTACAGGTGGTACTAATGTAAGTTCATTATGCATATCAGATTCTTTATGATTGCTGTTTAGCTCACCTGAGCTATAAGCTCAATTGAGCTAAGTTGACTGATCACATGTTGTCTGGGTGTCTGTCTCTTTGTCTGTCCATCTGTAAACTCTTCCCCAGAACCAAAGGGCCAATTTCAAACAAACTTGCCATTAAGCATCCTTATATAGGTAAAGGGATTCAAAATTCCTTAGATGAAGGTTGGGTAACATCCTTTTCAAAGGGGAGATCATACTGATAGCAGTATTTCTCATTAAGATACACTTTACGATACAGGCATTGTAATACCAAACAATACATGAAGGACCTATCATAAATTTGGAATTGAAAAATAAGATTACATACTATACAAATTGTACAGTGTATTATGATTGGCAGATTAAATGTTGATAATCCAATCAGAGTACTTGTTTGCTGTCATTAGTGTGAGCATGGAAAGTTGCAACTGGTGCAGAAAGTGATCAACATATGCCTGATATTAAGATTGATGCCTCGTTCACACGAAGAATTTAATTCGCATTAAACGTAAGTTAATGCGAATTAAATCTGAACCGCGTTCACACGGAGATTTTAATGCGCATTAGTTTACTTCGAATTAAAATTGACGTCGCGATTTAATGCGAATTAAATTACTTCGCATTAACTCGTGTGAACGCTAAGCAAAGCTAATTCGCATTAAATGTACACGCATGCGTAATGGCAAATTTGGGTCACATGCATCATACCCATGGTCAACTATATATATTAATGTCAGTTTTGTACGAAAAACTAAGCAAAATGATAATAATCACTAAAAACATGTACAAACAGCATGTCATTAGATAATGTCAGACGTAAATCTGTGCTCTGCATAGGCATACTGAGTAATGCATGTGGAAGGAATTGTTTTTAAATACGACGAAAATGTTTTAAAATAATAATGATATAATTTTCTTTTTTACATTTTTTAAAACAAATATGCCGCTCATTGTTAATTTTTTATACCATATGACGTCATAGTAGACTTATAATACGTATTAGTAATTAAAAATTACGTCACAACAGTAGTCAGCGGAATGGTGAAAAAGATGTTACGAAGTTTTAAAATTGGGCCTATGAAGAAACAATAAATTGTCTAGATTGAATGCTGGTCGTCAGAGGAAATAACAAGTAATTTCTTGAGAACATATAAATAAACACGACAAAACTCCTTATGTGTAGATCAGCATGTAAATTGTAAACATGTAGTATACTACATGTATATAGCATTTAGAACAAAGAATCCTGTATCTACACAATATTCATTAAAATATCTATAAAAATAAATTTCAATAACATAGTCTATTCTTTAATTTATTTCGCGCACCCTTTAATAGATATGCATACGAATTTAATGCGCATTAGTTTACTTCGCATTAAATATTACTGCCGTGTGAACGCTATTTAATTCGAATTAATTTAATGCGCATTATTTTACTTCGCATCAAATTTGATGCGAAGTAAAATTTAATGCGCATCCGTGTGAACGAGGCATGAGAATGCAGTTTACATATTACATAAATCATATATTTGGGAACATTATCAATTTCAAAGCCAATGTGATTTCAATATTTATTATTTTTTTTTTACTTATTGTCAAAAGTAAACTCTGTATGAAGCAGTCACCTTTTGGAAATACATAAAGTGACCTCTTAACAGCAATGACCTGTGGATAGATCTCAGGTTCATGGATTTACAAAATATTGACCACATACAATTAGTTGAAGACGTCAGCTGTCAAGAATTAAACAAAATATTATATGATTTCTATATGTATCCTTTATTGAAAAAAAGATAATATTTTGTATCAAAAATTCATTGCCATCATCTGCATTTATAGTAACTTTTAAGTCTTTTACATTAAGGGTATTTTCTGCTGAAAATTTTGCAATTTTATCTAAAAATGCTAACAAATTATATTCTGCGCTTTCAATTTTTGTGGTTGCATTATACCTATATGCCTATGTACCTATATGCATGTATGTATATATATATATATATATATATATATATATATATATATATATATATATATATATATTGCGATTGTAATGTTTGCAGATTTTTCCTATCCACAAAATTCTGAAAAAAATGGACAACCGCAGAAAATCCCCCTTATGTGTTAATTTTGGTCTGCAACTCAGACTTGTACTTGATGTAATCCTCTTTTATTAAGTCATTGATATCAATAAGTTTGTTTAAAATATCAGAACACTTACATTCACTCTGGGCCACAATAGAAGATCAAAGTTTTATATGGGAATATACATAAAATTGATTAAAACAAATTTTTTTTTAAGTGACACACTAAATCATATCAAATTACAGACATTCTTAGGTTGTGTGGATTCAAGGTTTTTTTTTTCCATGCCCCTGTTACTAAAGTTGGGGGGAGTTGGTTTTTTTATCCTGTCTATCTGTACCTGAAACTTTAACCTTGCTCAAAAATAATGAAAGGTGGGTGATAAGGCTTTCATATCTTACATGTATATGTGCATTTTGACAAGATTTTTCTTTTGGTGTCCAAGTTTATAACCTTGTGACCTTGACCTTGGAGTTTGACCTACTTTTAAAAAACCTTAATCTAGACAATATCTCATGAACTATGTAAGCTAGTGCTTTCATATTTTGTAAACAGATTCCCTATGGCAAGACCTTACATTTCATACCATGATGTTGACCTTGGGGTTTGGCCCAAATTTCAAAACCTTATCAGAAACTTTAACCTTGTTCATAACTTTTGAATGATGTGTGTTAGGGTTGTCATATTTTATAAGTGCATTCCTTGTGACAAGACCATTTTCTTGGTATTAAAGTTTTTTGTTAATCTTATGATCTTGACCTTGGAGTTTGATCTAGTTTTAAGAAAACTTAACCTATTCAATATTCTCCTGAACTATTTAAGGTAATATCTTTGAACCAAGGGGTTTGATATTTCATATATAATAGATTTCTCATTACCAGATGTTATATTTGTGACCTGGTGTCCTTGACCTTGGACTTTAATTTACTTCTTAAAAACTGTAACCATGGCTATCTCTTGATATTTCACATATAAGTTGCGCATGACTAGGCTTTTCATTTGGTACCAAAACTTGTGACCTGGTGACCTTGACCTACTTTTCAAAAACTTTAGCCTTGGATATCTTTTGAACCAAGGGGGATAGGGGAAGTAGAGTCATGCTTCCTGGTTACTGTTTTTTTTTTTTTTTTTTGACAACGTATGTTAAATGTGATTGTTTAGTTAAACTGTATATACATTGTGTGTTTTAGCTCTTAATACTGGGGCTTGCTTTTTTGTCAGGTTTTCTGCCTTGCATCAGGTCGCTGTGAGGTGGAGACATGTTCTGGAACTGAAGGTACCACTTCTTTACATATTCATGCCCCTGCCAAGAAATGGTATGGATGTATAGAGTTACCCCATTTCATCTGTCATTCTTTCATTCTCTCATAGTTAGTATTGACCTACTTCCACTGAAGTTATTGCATGCCCTTTGAATTTATAATCTGTAACTAGTTTTTGTTCTTTTCCTGATGTTCTTTTAGATGATAACCAGAATTTTAGTGTATACCTTTATAATGAGAACTTACAGATTGAGATTTTAGTGTGAACCTTTGTAATAATGATTTACAGAATACGATCAAGTTTCACTTTCATGTATATTGACCTTTCACCAGTTATCTCCCTTGGAAAAGTGTCTCAGTTAATACTCAGCTTTTTCCACAGACATAAATTAAAGAATAATGAAAATCCTTAAAAACTAATGTAATTCAATTATCTTCACAATTGATTCAAGAAAACAAATTTAAAGCACATATATTATATTCTACTTTTATTTCATTTGCACTAGTTTTCTCACCTTGTTATTTGTGATGTTGTTTTTTGTTTGTTTGATTAGACATTAATCATTATTAAATATTTTATGACAGACCAGGCACTCTCAACATCACTTCCTTTGTCAACTAATTCTCCAACCCCGGCTGGTGACCGACTCTTATTGGTAGACAAAGCAGTAACTTTGTATGACAATGTACAATTCAGACTGTTAGATTACTTGGGGCCAATGATAGAGGGAAGGCAACTCAGACAGTCAGAACAGTTGACCACCAAACTCAGCTGTGACAGAAACACGGGAGTGCACTTTTATGCAGGTTTGTTGCATCAGTAAATCAGTGACAGTATCTAGTCTGTCTGATCAGTTATCCATTATTCATTTATCCTAGTTATTGTTTGGTATAATTTTCAGTGATTTCATGATAAAACATAAAAGTAATCATCAAACCTCAGATTTTATTGCTCTACAGTACAATTGTGGCATTGAATTATTTAAGGAATGACTTTAATTCTTGGGCATTAAGTTATATGAGTATAACCTGGTTTGGGACAGTTTTACACTTTATAATCCGCGATTATGATTTAATGTAAGAGACAAAGATCCTAACTTTCATTTATCAAAATGTACATAAACTCGGAAAAATACAAGTCAACTGAGCCGTGCAATGATTCACTTAGCAACAACGACAAATGGTTTAGCTGTGAAGGTCCCCATCTTTAATTTTAGTTCTACGGAGCCTAGCCTATTTATCAAAATATTGTATTGAAGGTGAAGTTTGTCATGATAGAAAATATGTGTAGACTATGCATGCAATGCGTATTTTGCTGACCTTCAGAGATAGAGATCGACTTTGAAGTAACTCATCTCTGACAGATTGAGAAAATACGGGAAATTGCATTGCTTAGGCCTACCCCAAAAATGTGAGAATATGTGGGTTTTAACTCTGTGAAAACTTCTACTACATGAAAACTTACCATTGCATGCAAGGTTGTCGCAAATAGTAAATCCAACACAAGAAAATATATATATATATGACAAATTGCGATCCACATGTCAATGTGACTGATGTCATGTGATAAAATATGACATATGAATTTTTGTTTGCTTTGTTGAAAGGTGGATCAAGCAATGAACCCCCCCCCCCCCCTTTCCCCTAGTGAGAAATGTATTTCAAAATGAACAGGGCAATGCTTACTTGGTAAATCATTAATTCGAATATAATATCTTTGTTTTAATCTGTTATTCGACCATCATACAGAGAAAGATGTTTTACAACAGTGATTTGCGTACAAGTAGATGCTATTATTGACAACAAGAAAACAATATCTGTATCAAACCGAAGAAACTTATCGTACACATTGACTTTCTATTCCATAGAAGGCTGAAAACAGTGCTGCAATGTAAATTTAGAGAGAGAGAAAAAAAAGTTTCGGCTCTGGTTGTCAAGGGTGTGTGTCCCCATACCAAACCAGCTGACCAAACCAGGTTATACAAAAATAACTTGTGTTCCTCAATTGGAATTTGACCAATCAGAGACAACTTCCAGGATACAATAAGAATTAAATTATATAGATTTATTTCCTTATGTGTAAATTATGTATAATTTTACATTGAATATGCATCGTTTTTCTTGAAGGGAGAGCTTGATGTGTATTAGTTATGTATAATTTTACATTGAATCTGGTGTTGTTTTTATTGAAGGAAGAGCAGTGCTGGATGAGAAGGATGTGAGTGTGTCCGAGTTGATCACAGTTACCACTAATGGACAGGAGAAGGGCGTGGTCACCTGCAGGCTGCTTTCCCTGCCCCCTGACAGTAAAGATCACTGATGTGGTTGCTTTTATGTTAAAATAGGTTTCTTTTAATTTTGAAAAAAAAATCATTTGCAGCCTAGAGATAAGAATGTTTGTGTGTATGTGTGTGTGTGGGGGGGGGGGGGGGGGGGGGGGGGGGGGGGCTCTCTCGTTTTATTAATTTGCCTCGGATTATATAGTGTAGTAACTTAATTGTTGATAGTGACCTGTGAGTGGGCAATGCCAACATTATAAATCCATCAAATGTGTTATTAGGAATATGTTGTCACATTTACAGATAATATGTTTACTAAATGTGAGGGAATGCTAATGTGGCTTTGTAGCAGTCTTGTAAATCTTTGTTTTTGAACAAATTTTATTAATACATATTGAAATGATTCTGAGATGGTCTTCACATTAAAATTACATAATGATCAAGTTGATAGATTAATTGTGGCTCAATGGATTAAGTTATTTGTACTTGAAACTGGCACTCAAAATCAGTTGATGAAGGAGGATTTTTAACATTAAAAGATTAAAAGTTCAGATTTTTTTTTTATTTTGATATTTTATCCTGGTTTAATGTTCCACATTACAAACAATGATTTTTAAAAGTTAATTGAAATAATCAATGACAGTTTGTAAGATTGTTTTAAAGATATGTACCGATGTACAAGGATGCAGATATTATGAAAATAACCAATATATGTTTGGGACAGTGCACTGTGTATTGTATTCTTGTCAATACTATAATGTATGTTTATCTAATTGTAGTTGCTATGGGTTACCAGTATCACATAGGAATTGTGGCTGTTCCTGAGAGTCTGACTCCAACAGTTTCTATGGGGATGACCTCCATGTCAATTATGGAGGGTAACACTCTTTGGGTGCTTGATGAGTGGGACCGGGTGTTTCTAGTCAACATTTCAGGTAATGACTAATATTTTCCCAAATCCAAATAACATAAAGGTTAGACTTGATCTTAAATATTCATTTACTTTAACAGTTTTGAGTGACAGCTCATGTATTATGACGGGTTATATCAGCATATTGAAATTTTAGATTTTGAATGAAATTTAGTTTTTAAAAAATCCAACAAAGCACTGTTTTACATATAATAGAATTCCAGAGGATAATTTCTTTGTAATGTTAATGACAAAACATGTAAAAATAATTTGACCCTTTTGCTTCAAAAGTTTAAAAAAACTCAAATGGAAAATATATTTCATTTGGAAAAACTAGTAGTTTGGGAGGAAATATGTATATGTAAGTATGTAAATGCATTTATTCATGAAATGTTTTATGAAAATGTACATGTAGCTGAATTCAAATACAGGCTATTGAATATGTTTTATGTAAACCCTTTGAGCAAACAGAATAATGTACAAATTAAGGTACGGTGCATATATGCTATACTTAATATCCAAATGTAAATTTTAAAATATGACGATATAGTTGAAGGTATATATTCCAAATAAGAATATGGTGGGAAAATGTTTTACATGTATTTCAATGAAAATAATGAAAAAATTGATACTTCGAATTTGTGATATCTACATTTACATCAATGTGTTATATTTGTGACTACATAATCACTCTCTTTATGTGATCAAGATAGAGGGCTTAAGGTAAGACAGGGTGTGACCAGTCAGCAGGGGATGCTTACTCCTCCTATAGACACCTTATCCCACCTCTGGTATTTCACAGGGGCCATGCATGTTTGCCCTACTCTAAATTTTATATTTTGCTAGGATTATATAGCCTTAAGCATTGATCTGAAACTGCTAATGATAATCATGAATGTGAAATCAGACTTGTCTAAAAATATGAAAATCTTAGACTTTGTATATGAACAAATAACATGGTCTGTGACAAACATTTAACATGGGGGTTCAAACGGGGGTAGGATGGGGCCACAATAGGGGATCAAAGTTTTACATACAAATATATACTTTTAGGGAAAATGTAAGTTTTACATACATGTACAAATATATCGAGAAAATCTGTAAAAAATCTTCTTCTCAAGAACCATTGGGCCGAAGAAGTTTACATTTACATGAAAGCTTCCTGACATAGTGGAGATTGAAGTTTGTAAAAATCATGGCCCCCGGGGATAGGTTGTGTTCACAATAGAGATCAAAGTTTTACATGCGAATATATAGGGAAAGTCTTTAAATATGGGCCAATGTAACTAAGGTGAGTGATGTGGCCCATGGGCCTCTTGTTATTGTTATAGAACATAATTGTTTTTATTAAAAAAGTGAGGGGAGTTGTTCTGAATGAGAGAAGAATATAAGAGCTTGCTGTAATGAATTGACTTCATATACAAATGTACATGTACATGTAGCGAAGGACGAACATTGGTACAATTGTGCAAAAAAAATGAGGCAGCTAGTCTCAGTTTATGAATACCTCGATCCAACCCCCCTCCCCCATGAATTATCATTTTAGTATTTTCAAGTTCAAGCAAAAGCATTATTTATACTAAGAATTTGTAGGTGTACATGCATAACTTCAAAAATTTTCGGCCCTTTATCGTTTGGGATTCATGCAATAAAAAATCACCCCCGAAAGGAATCAAGACAGATGCATTAAACAAACAAGATGGTTGTTAAATATGATGAGATGTCCAATTACTTGTGATAAGTTTCCAAACTCCCATGTGATATTGAATGAAAATTAAATTATTAGGTACATGTAGCTCAAGTATTGTCAGCTGACAGTAGGACTGGCTATGCCATGCCAAGATTTATTACATCTACCGTTATGGAAATTCTGCCCCATTGGTCTAAACATTCTGAACTTCTCTGAGATTTACTTATAATATTACACTTAGCCATGCTACTGTAAATATGATAATTTGTGTGTGTAATGTATTATATGCACTTGGATTGCTCAATCATTGCAAATGTAGCTTTTCATTTTAAAAATGTATGGAATGTAGGCATTGTTAAGGAAGAGTTTTATATGTATTTATTTAAACAGATGAAGCACCAGAGACTCCTAGTCAAAAAGAAGTATTGTCCACAAGGACAGTGTTTGAGATCTACCAGGAAGGTCTGCAGTCAATGGCAGACAGAGTTGTCTTCCCCTTACACGTCTCTCTGTATCAGGTTCCTCTGGATCTCCATGGCTTGCCGGTGGCTGCCATTGTAACAGCTTCAGATGATAGATCTCACTGGAGGAGAGCTGCCTCCAGGGGCTTGATGTTAGATTTCAAAGGTTATGATGAGAGATCAATGCCCCTCCATGTCAAAATACATTCAACTTTCAGTGGTGACATCCATTTTATTTTGAGTCCAAATACTGGGGACCAGTTTATGTTTACTCTACAGGTGATTATGTTTGATTTGGCTTTCATTGTAGTGTTACAAATTTAACATAGTATTAAATATACTGTGTATGAATATAATGTGTACAAGACTATGAAAGATATTCTACATACGAGGTGTTTATGATGAAAATTTTGTGCTCTTCAGGTATTGGCTGTCAATAATGCCCCGTACCTGATCTCACCTGAGAAAACTTTGGATATCTTGTCATCAGTCCTTGTACAGCCATACTCTGGCAGCCGTGAGTTTACAGCAGGAGGGATCAGTGATCTAGTCTTTCTGGATGAGGATGGGGACAGTATGGGATTAGCTCTGCTGGGGGCAGTCTCACATGAACTTGGTAAAATTAACAACTTATGCAAAATAAAGATTTTATCAGCCAGTTGTAATCTGAATAAATGTAATGTATTAAAGACAGGTATGTATATCTAAGTTTGTGGGTTGCCACTCTCTAACTCATGGGAGCAAAGAAACCACTAAAAAATGGAACCCCCAAGGGTTTCCGTGGGGATCTGGGTTAGAATAGGTCCTCAGTACCCCCTTGCTTGTCATATGAGGCAACTAAATGGGACGGTCCTTTGGATGAGACCACAAAAACTGAGGTCCCGTGTCACAGCAGGTGTGGCACGATAAAGATCCCTCCCTGCTCAAAGGCCATAAGCGCCGAGCATAGGCCTAAATTTTGCAGCCCTTCACCGGCAGTAGTGATGTCCCCATATGAGTGAAATATTCTCAAGAGGGACATACGTTAAACAATATTCAACCATTCAACCCAAAGGTTTCCAAAGTCTGAGGCTGTTAATGAACTAACATGATATATATATGTAGGGGAGAGTGTTGATATTTTGGACAGTATTTGATGTATTTCGGAAATGCTCATCATCTAACCACTGAACCTAGGCATATTGTATATCGGTTGATTCAATGAACATTCTAAATTGTGCTCTCGGGTTTCTTCGGATTTTCCCCTGCCATTTATGCCACATATTAACACTTTAACCCAGTTAGGTAGAAGGTTGTAACTTCGGACGGTGGTGTTGTTATTTCAGACACATGGTGTTATAATTTCGGACAGTTAGGAAATTCGGTTGTTGCCGTTTATTTCGTGGTTCAATGGCATTTTATGCTTTCGTTTTTGCACATTAGATGATTTTTTATTTTTGGTAGTGTTTTTTATTTTGTTTATAATTCTTTAATTATATCGGTAACTTTTACCAGAAAACTTGGTCTCAACGGGACTTGATTTTAGCAATCAAACAAAATGGATGCCAGGGTCTTGAACTGCAATGTAGGTGAAGGTCATGTATTTCAATCAACCAATCAGAGCTGGGTAACACATGCGCATAATATTAGGTGTTTTCCATTTTGTAAATATATCAATTAAGTTCGGAAATTAGTTTAAATTTAGAACAAATAACTATTGTAACGCAAGATATAATGCTGTTTGCTGTATGAAATATCAACACTCTCCCCTATGGCATACCCATGGTCATCAAGTAAATCAATTTCAAACATCAATCAGTCAGATAAAAAAGTACGACTTCATTTCACACCATATTTTTGGAAGAAAGGAATTTATTTCTGATTCTTCATTCTCAGATCGAGCTTACAATCTCTGTGGAAAGTTGCATATACTGATCCTGTGAACTCTGCATTATCAAGATATGACATTAACATACTGAGCCCGACTTTTTAGTACTTTGGTGTTTATCAAAGCCATATTACAATCAATTGTTGTGAACAGGTACCTGGGAGTATGATCAGGGAGATGGCTGGAGGGCTGTACCGGTCTTGGGCCACCTGACAGCAAGTAGACAACAAAACATCAGTGCTGTCCTACTGTCACATACTGACAAACTCAAGTTTGTGCCGACTGTGGGGTAAGGAATGGGGCTGTAAATTGTAGTATATTAACCCTTTCTCTACCGGCACATTTTAGAGGTTTTTAAAGACTAAATGACAGTATTTTTAAGTCGATTTAAATCTGCATGGATCACGATTTGGGGTAGGCATATGACATGTAATTTTGTTAGGAATTGGACAGGGAACAATTTCTTATAAAATTTGGCAATGTATCCCATGACCTCAAATAGGTCTACGGGGTCAAAGGTCATATAAGTGCACATTTTTGCAATCTTTTTTCTCTGAAATATATATATTACGACCCCTCTCACTAGATTAGAGTCAAAAATAGGAAATTCTAAATATATGAGCTAATGTGCCTTTTAATATACTACAAAAAGAACAAAATCAAACTAATCAATTTTATTGACAAACAAATATTTTTGGTTGCTAAGTAACAACACTCATAGTACAATTTTGACCATAATTTGCCTTTCTGCATCCATTCGACACAATTTAAACGTAATTACAATCCATGATGATTAGTAAATGTCACATTATTTTAAAAATATAATCTTTAAATAGATCTTAATCATTTTAAAAGGTTTTTAACAAAAAATATAGTCAAGAGAATTAAGGTCAAAGGTCATCAAATGGAAACTTCGTACTTTATATACTTGTCCATCATTTTCTAATAATATGATGTTTTGCCATTATGTTCCATTAAATAGAATAAGTATTGCAACATTAAAACAAAGATCTTTCAATTATTGTTAATCTAAAATAATCTATTTTTTATTCAATTATATTTGGTTGCTAAGCAACAACACCTTATCAAATGTTATCAAAAAGTACTAACTATTTTTCCTCTCCAAATTCAACATAAACGAATGTTCAAGTACTTACTTTCAATCACTAGATTTAAATGTACTTGCATCATATTTAACAAAAATGTTTTTATATTCAACCTCTTGAAACCTATTTCTAGACATAATTCTTGATAACGAGTTGTTCCGACAGGGGCATGCGTTGACCAATATCTGTCTATCGACTGGAACTTCACAGCAGGCGTGTATAAGATAATGCACAAAAATCTGGAAAAAAAAAATTCTTAATACTTAGTCCTAAATACTAATGTATTGTCAAAGCTTTTGAATACTCAAATTGGCTCTGTAAATGTTTTCGATAATCAAGGCCCTCTGAAAAGTATGCATTTAATTACTTATGAAATTTTATCAGAAGTAATTGTAGTACACATTTAATAAATGAGTTACATTCACAGCCAGATTAATTTTGGTAAAGGTAATCTTTTTACTATGCATTTTATTATTCTTTCGAAACTGGAAATCACTGCCACAATATCGGTTTTTAAAACTAGTAATACCTGTACAGTTCCTCTTCAGTGAGAGGCTGCAAACTTCCTTGGGAAGTATATGGCAACCCTTCCCCCTAGATATGACTATCTCAGCATAATGGTTGGTGGCAACACAGATAGAGAAAACAAAATCTTCTGTCAAAGACAGCTTCATAAAATCTGCAGTTCTCCGAATAATAGAGTCCCATATCTGAAAGAAAATTGCAAATAAAATCAGTATTGGCCACCATACCTTAAAACGTGTCATACCTTATAATTAGAAACTAATTATAAATTGTCTCATTTTGTATGTATACGATCCCTAGTTATGCAGCAAAAAAAAAAAAAAAAAAAAAAAAACCCAGTAAAATGGTACACACATATCAGTGTACCATAATGCCATGATTCCAATTGTGAATGTATTATCTGGATTTATTTGAATGTTAATCAAATTTATACTGATTAAACCCTATATTCAACCTCAAAGAGTCATACCAACTGAAAGCCAGGTTGTCACCCCGAATGAAATGCCACAGTTCTGGGATCAGGTGTTCCTGTGTCCTCCACATCAGCATCCTTCCAATGCATGTCTGGATTTGTCAGTAGACTGTCGCTAGCGGATGATACCTGGGAACTTCCCACTAAATATTGGGATGTCAATACCCTTTTTAAAGAAGAAAAGAAATTACAATTAAGAATTGTTGGTTTATGTTTAAAAAGCAAAATCTATTTCACGGTAGCATGGAACAGTTTCGCACTTAAATTTATTTACTCAAATTTATTTAAAGATAAGGTAAGGGATTGCATACATGTGTTAGAAATGAATCGAATATTTTATTATACATTGCGAGAGTAGCAGAGTGTGTAATGAAAAAAAATGTATCATGTAGGTATCTGCATTATGCCTAGCATATATTATACGCAATGCTCTAACCACTCGGCCACGGAAGAGGCCGGCAAGAAGGGGACACTTGCCCATCAGGTTATAGCATACAAGTACCAGTATGTATGGATCACATGTAATTTATGGTCATAAGCTACTAAGTGTATATAAAATACATGCATTTGGATAAAAGAGAAATCAATATGATTTTTCATTAGCCTGTCATAATCAGACTTTGATTGATGTTAACCCACCCCCATTTTGGCCCAAACACACATTTTGTTTTTATTTCTGTTACAGAATAAAGAAAATAATTCAAATTATGATAATAAATTCTATCATTACGATAATGCAAATTGTGTTTTCCTAACAGATTGTGTTTTCTTTTCATAGAAAGATAATTTCTTTTATAAACATGGAAAAAACTTGGAAAATAGCCTTCTCACCAGCGGTCGTGAATGCCCAGTGTGATTAAAACCACCCTATCCCATTATACACTAAATACATCTCCTTCTTACACTCGCGCGTCAGGTAAGGAGATAATTCTGGGGAAAAGGGGGGGGGGGGTGTAAATCAAACTGCCGGACCCGGACAGGGTGTTATTCACTTGTTTTAGATATCATAAAATATAAATATTTTCTTTCATGAAACGACAAAGCATGGCATCAAATCGCGGTTAATTAATCGTGAATTTTTCATAACAAAACCGCATTTTTTCCCCATTTTAGTCGGCCTATGTGGCTACATCAACTTACATGTACGTATTTATACTGAATGCATGATTGTTTGGGTCATCCTGCAACAGGGGATCCAGGGCATCTTCTTCTTCTGACATCAGGTCGTTTTAAAGATGTAAAATACAAACGTTCGCTGTGACAGTCACAGTGAAGCTGTGTTTGTTTGGAAACGGAAACACGTGTGTTCTCCGTGCACACTTTCAGAAAACCCCGCGAGGCCCGCGATCCGGATCACGGAAAAATAAAAGTATACAGGCTATATATAGGCGAACTTCTTTTTTGTTTTCTTTCTTTGGCAGAGAAAAAAAATATTACTATTCCGAACAAATATAACGTTTATATCTGAATTTGAAGTACTTTATTAATCTTTTTTAAATTCAATCTGCCGATGTAACATTCTCAATAGGTGTTTTATGAAGTTACATGTAGGTTGGGTAACTGTTATAAACCAATATTGGTTTTATGCTTCTTTTTTTTAAAAAAAAAAGCAGAGATACCAGGCTGATTATTTCATACATGTATGTATGTTGTTTTAGTGTATCAACAGGTACTGAATTTACTAAAAAAAGGACAATACAAATAGTTTTCACCACTTTATTGTGCGACGCGCGTCGATTGCTGTTAGCGACGTCGATTTGTCGTTAATTTTTAAGAAAACCGCGCAGCATGTCCCAATTTCATTTTATTGTAATATAAAAACTACAGAGAATTATAATATGAGTAAGGGTCCATCAAAAAGAACATTTCCTCTACTTTTACAGGATGTATTTACTTTCCCCTATTTCCATATATAAATATAGATAAAACGCCGATCTGTTTAAACATTGAGAAATAAAATCGTAAAACAACGTATATGTGCAAAAAAATGCTATTTTCTTATAACTTTGCCAGGCATTAAAAATAATTTTTATATGTACTGAAAGCAGGGAATATATGCTTCTCAAAAATATAAAAAATATTGCATTCATAGGGAAAATAAAAAAAATCATAGCGAGGGGGGAAATGGCCTTGCGACAAAGCGTTGCGTCATATTTAGACGAAGTCATCTTTCATTTTAAATGCTTTTTTAAATTTAATGGCTCTATTTATTCAATCGATTTTTGCATAGTTAAAAAATATAGAAAATTTCCAAAAATATGATATATAAAACATATATATTACGTCCGTAGTTTCAAAGATTTATAGACACTCCTTTTGCGTAGCCCTGTTTTTACGCGCTATCGGTCATATTGACCGATACGGTAGAGAGAGAGAGTTAATGATTGATAGATTAATTATGTAATTGTTTCTATTCATTTCGCTTATAATTTATTTTTGACGAGTGCAAAATTAAGTTTATTATTAAGTGATTAAAATGTGAACATATTACAGTGCAAGAAAATGATGAATATAAACACAAAATAAAATGAATTTGTGACACAAATATTTCATCACTGAAAAGGTACTGTATACATGTATATGTATTGTAGAATTGTACAAATATCTTCCTTCATTGTTATAAGATTATACAACAGCTGTGTCGATCGTTTATGTCAGTCAGAAACGGTGTAGAGCTTATAATATGTTTTTCCATGTTGTACATACATTACTTGCTGACTGGAAATAAAGCTTATCTGTTTATTGTAGTGATCTGTGGTCCACCAGGGAGGCATTAAAGAAGACCAAACTGTACAGCCTAGCCTGGGACGGCAGTGACATGGTGTCCAGAGAGAGGTCACAGGTCGAGGTCCACAGGTGTTCAGGAATGATGAAAGTAAACCAGGCTTAGCTTCCAAGATTGTATATCAATTCTAAAATTATCCTTTTTATATTTTCTAAGTAACTTTCTATTTTTATCAAAGTCCAACAATGTAGATAATAATGAGTGATCAGTCATTTGAACACTTGTTCTGTGGTAATAGTAAAGATTGATGATAGATGTGTGGAGAAGGTGGTTATAGTAAAGATCGATGTTAGATGTGTGAAGAAGGATGTAATAGTAAAAATTGGTAGATGTGTGGAGAAGGTGGTTATAGTAAAGATTGATGGTAGATGTGTGGAGAAGGATGTAATAGTAAAGATACATGTAAATGTGTGGAGAAGGATGTAATAGTAAAGGTTGATGGTAGATGTGTGGAGAAGGATGTAATAGTAAAGATTGATGATAGATGTGTGGAGAAGGTGGTTATAGTAAAGATTGATGATAGATGTGTGGAGAAGGAGGTTATAGTAAAGATTGATGGTAGATGTGTGGAGAAGGAGGTTATAGTAAAGATTGATGGTAGATGTGTGGAGAAGGTGGTAATAGTAAAGACTGATGATAGATGTGTGGAGAAGGTGGTTATAGTAAAGGTTGATGGTAGATGTGTAGAGAAGGATGTAATAGTAAAGATTGATGATAGATGTGTGGAGAAGGTGGTTATAGTAAAGATTGATGGTAGATGTGTGGAGAAGGATGTAATAGTAAAGGTTGATGATAGATGTGTGGAGAAGGAGGTTATAGTAAAGATTGATGGTAGATGTGTGGAGAAGGAGGTTATAGTAAAGATTGATGATAGATGTGTGGAGAAGGAGGTTATAGTAAAGATTGATGGTAGATGTGTGGAGAAGGAGGTAATAGTAAAAATTGATGTGTAGAGAAGGTAGTTATAGTAAAGATTGATGATAGATGTGTGGAGAAGGAGGTTATAGTAAAGATTGATTTTAGATGTGTTGAGTAGAGATTGTTTGTAGTAGTGAAGATTGGTTGTAGATATATTAAGTAGAGATTGTGTGTAATAGTGAAGATTGGTTGTAGATGTGTGGAGTAGAGATTGTGTGTAATCATTAAGATTGGTTGTAGATGTGTGGAGTAGAGATTGTAATTGTTAAGATTGATTGTAGATGTGTGGAGTAGAGATTGTGTGTAATCATTAAGATTGGTTATAGATGTGTGGAGTAGAGATTGTGTGTAATCATTAAGATTGGTTGTAGATGTGTGGAGTAGAGATTGTGTGTAATTGTTAAGATTGGTTGTAGATGTGTGGAGTAGAGATTGTGTGTAATCATTAAGATTGGTTGTAGATGTGTGGAGTAGAGATTGTGTGTAATCATTAAGATTGGTTGTAGATGTGTGGAGTAGAGATTGTGTGTAATCATTAAGATTGGTTGTAGATGTGTGGAGTAGAGATTGTGTGTAATTGTTAAGATCGGTTGTAGATGTGTGGAGTAGAGATTGTGTGTAATCATTAAGATTGGTTGTAGATGTGTGGAGTAGAGATTGTGTGTAATTGTTAAGATTGGTTGTAGATGTGTGGAGTAGAGATTGTGTGTAATTGTTAAGATTGGTTGTAGATGTGTGGAGTAGAGATTGTGTGTAATCATTAAGATTGGTTGTAGATGTGTGGAGAAGGAGGTAACAGCGCCTACTCGGAGGAAGTCCTCCCTCTGTTCATCAACAAGGCTGGTTGTGACGGACAGGCTGGATCACAGCTGGTGGAGGATCTATGTGGGGTGTGTGGTGGACATGATGACTGTGTGGACTGCAGTGGGAAACTTAGTGGAGGTATATTGTACATGACATATAGTGAAAGAGATAGAAATGACGAACAAAACCTTTGTGCTCAGCGCATTGTGTCATGTGCAAGAATATATTTGCTTTAAGGGTTGGATCTAAACCATTTTAAAGATATTAGAACAATGAAAAAAATTATGGGGTTGGGATGACCCAGGGGCACTTGCCCAACAAAATATTCAATGCATCTTAACATGCAGCAAGAATATGTATGGTATAGGGCACAGGCTTGGATTAGAATTGACTATAGTAATAGTAAGCGATATAATTGCCTGTGGTATAGGGTATGTTATATGGTAACTATTGTCTGTGGCTTCTTAGCTAGTTATGCAAGTATGACTGAAAGTATATATAAAGATGAACACGTGTGGGTATTATTGTCTTATTACAGCAACTAGCTCTTGTTTGTCAAAGAAAAATGTACTGTATCTAAGACATTGTACAATTAATATTGTGAATTTTCAAAAAACTTGCTTCTATGCTAAGGAGTATTGCTTTTAGTCTATGTGGCTTTATCTTTGGTCATAACTTTTTAAAAAGTATACAAAATGGAGATTAGACACTTCATAATCTGAAATTATCTGGATGTTTAATTTTTGTTGCATGGGCATATGCCTACACATTTTCAAATCCTCCAGTCCTTGAACAAGAGAGACTGAAACAACATTAAACCTCAAACAAGAGAAACTGAAACATTACATAAAACCTCAAACTGAAACATTACATAAAACCTCAAACTGAAACATTACATAAAACCTCAAACTGAAACAACTGGCAATTGAAAAATCCTTGAGACCATAAACAGGAGAAATTAATGTAAGTTGAACATAAAAAAATCCTTCAGTCTATGACCAAGAGAAACTGAAATGTTCATAAAAAATCCTCCAGTCCACGAATTTGAGAAATTAAAGCAACTTAGAAAAATAATAACCCTCAACAATGAAATCCAGTCTCCAAGAACATGCTTTTTCTAAAAATGCACAAATTTGACCCCACAAAGATGTCTAATTCTTTAGTATTTAAATGTAGTCTTCTAAGGAACTACTGAACCAGAAAAGCCAAGATTTGTATAACATCTTTAAATTATGATTTTCAACTTTCTTCAAGCCATGATCACCATTGAAATTCAAAGTTTTACATAGGAATATAAAGGAAAATTCTTTAAAAACCTCCTGATGAAGAACAATACAATTTGTCGAATTAATAATTGTAAGCATCCTCATATTATGTAGTTTCAAGATTTTCACACCATGACCCTTGACGCCAAGGAAGGACCATAATAGGGTTTCAAAGTTTTAAATAGGAATGTACGGGAAAATTCTTAGGATAATAAGTAAGATTTCTGTACATTCTAGGAGGCTCAGGTGAACAATGTGGCCTGAATTTGTGAATTCAAATGGCAAAGAACATTAAGAATTTGACATGAGAAATTGGACTGTGATAGTTATGCCTTGATTTACAGGAGCTGTTATAGATTCCTGTGGAGACTGCACGGAGGGTGACACAGGGCGGACTAAGGACCACCAAATGGACTGTAGGGGACAGTGTGGCCTCAACTACTTTGACAGTACTCTCAACATGTGTCTCCCGTAGGTTGTCATGGATTTCAAACTGTCATTTGTTTATGTGACAACAGGTGCTCCCCTTCAGAGATGGTCACCAGTAAAGGCATCATTTGATATCCTTAGTTCATTTAGTCTTTCTCTCTCTGTGTAAACTTGCAGAGAAACTATCATCTAATTCACAAATTTCTGGATTAGAAAGAAACCTGAAAGTCTGTTAATTTAGTTTGAACTACAAAGTAATGTTTACAGAATTGTTGCACTGTCCTGAAAAGTTTTGAAAAAATCATAAGAGATTATTTTGTAGATTATAAATGTAAGAAAAACCCATTAAACTGACATACAGAACATTGAAAAATGGCCCATCTTAGCATATATTACTAAACAAATAAATAACAAGAGTTCTAATTAGTTAAATTCTATCAACTGTGGTCATTTGTGAAACAGTTACACTATTTTTCAGAAATAATGTGGATTTACAGCAGCTGATGACCCTATTTCAGGAATGTGATGGACAGATTGACAGTGATGCCTATATCAACAAGTTAGTGATACTTTCTATGACCACATATTCACTGCTCTTTCACAAGCATATAAATCAGATACTACACTAGATATAAATACAATTCTGAAAGGATCACTTAAAGGACACATCTCATGTTTTTAAACTTTTTAGTTTTTGGTTTTTTTTGTTTTTTTTTTAGCAAAATCGATTCTTTTTATGCTTAAACTGCTTTACATGTATTTTAAATAAAACATTTTGGCAATGCGTATTTTTCAAGTTTGAAAACTTGCGATATGCATATTTACTTCTATATTTTATACGCCATTATATGGGACCTTGAGCGAGAAGGTTTGAAAACAGTTGTTAGCCATTTCATAAACAGATTAGATTTATTGACAAAAGCCAATTATCACATTAACAGCTTGTAAATAACATTGCATTATGGTGTTTTGTGCCGTTTAAGGGTGTACTAGCTGTCAGGAGAAAGGATTTAGACTGAGCTTTTTTCAATTTTTTGAAAGAAGGTATGAGGGAAATGATGTGGATATTTTTTTGTTGGCACAAGAAACCTCCAGTAGCCTTTGTCCATGTACTTTTTCAAAAAGCAGTTGAGCAGAGACCCAGATAAACTGCGAAAAAATGGTTATATTGAATCTGTAAGCACTGCTAGGCTTACAACGTATGCATTCCGTTCTGGTCTTCATATGCAATACACACTCAACAATACAACTACCTCTCCACCCCAAACAGAAGCCCAGATGTAGAGTTAACACTGACCAATTAAACAATGACCTCTCCACCCCAAACAGTAGCCCAGATGTAGAGTTAACACTGACCAATTAAACATTGACCTCTCCATCCCACCCCCACCCCAAACAGAAGCCCAGATGTAGAGTTAACACTGACCAATTAAACAATGACCTCTCCACCCCAAACAGTAGCCCAGATGTAGAGTTAACACTGACCAATTAAACAATGACCTCTCCACCCCAAACAGAAGCCCAGATGTAGAGTTAACACTGACCAATTAAACAATGACCTCTCCACCCCAAACAGAAGCACAGATGTAGAGTTAACACTGACCAATTAAACAATGACCTCTCCACCCCAAACAGTAGCCCAGATGTAGAGTTAACACTGACCAATTAAACAATGACCTCTCCACCCCAAACAGAAGCCCAGATGTAGAGTTACAGACCAATTAAAGAATGACCTCTCCACCCCAAACAGTAGCCCAGATGTAGAGTTAACACTGACCAATTAAACAATGACCTCTCCACCCCAAACAGTAGCCCAGATGTAGAGTTAACACTGACCAATTAAACAATGACCTCTCCACCCCAAACAGAAGCCCAGATGTAGAGTTAACACTGACCAATTAAACAATGACCTCTCCACCCCAAACAGTAGCCCAGATGTAGAGTTAACACTGACCAATTAAAGAATGACCTCTCCACCCCAAACAGAAGCCCAGATGTAGAGTTAACACTGACCAATTAAACAATGACCTCTCCACCCCAAACAGAAGCCCAGATGTAGAGTTAACACTGACCAATTAAACAATGACCTCTCCACCCCAAACAGAAGCCCAGATGTAGTGTTAACACTGACCAATTAAAGAATGACCTCTCCACCCCAAACAGAAGCCCAGATGTAGAGTTAACACTGACCAATTAAAGAATGACCTCTCCACCCCAAACAGAAGCCCAGATGTAGAGTTAACACTGACCAATTAAACAATGACCTCTCCACCCCAAAGAGAAGCCCAGGTGTAGAGTTAACACTGACCAATTAAACAATGACCTCTCCACCCCAAACAGAAGCCCAGATGTAAAGTTAACACTGACCAATTAAACAATGACCTCTCCATCCTAAACAGAAGCCCAGATGTAGAGTTAACACTGACCAATTAAACAATGACCTCTCCACCCCAAACAGAAGCCCAGATGTAGAGTTAACACTGACCAATTAAACAATGACCTCTCCACCCCAAACAGAAGCACAGATGTAAAGTTAACACTGACCAATTAAACAATGACTTCCCCACCCCAAACAGAAGTCCAGATTAGAGTTAACACTGACCAATTAAACAATGACCTCTCCACCCCAAACAGAAGCCCAGATGTAGAGTTAACACTGACCAATTAAACAATGACCTCTCCACCCCAAACAGTAGCACAGTTAATGTAAGCACTACCAAGCTAACCCCAGGCATTGATTGTTATCCAGGTAAGCTCTAAGCAGATATGATTATAGGCTGGAGTAATGATGTGTCTATGCTACCACCACATGAAGAAAGAAAAATTATGAAATATGTAACGGGACCCAGTTAAATTTCACTTCAAGAGATCAAAAGTTTGAGACATCAAGCATAGATTTGCTTAGTCATAGAGAAAAAATTCAGGACAATGATTTCACTTCGAGAGATCAAGAACTCTGAAAAATCAAAGCTCAAGCCATCGAGATTTACCTGAATGTCTTTGTGTATGCAAAATGCGTATATCATTGTCAAGTTGTAATAAACAGAATCAGTAGGTTTCTTGTATACAATGTAATGACATCAATAAGAACTATAATCTTGCGTAGAATATGGTAAAAGTGTCCCTATCATTTTTCCAGGTGTGGTTACTGTGTGCTGGGTAATACAACACTAAATGAAACCCATGGGGAGGATCAATGTGGGGTGTGTGATGGAGAGGATGAGTGTAAGGATTGTGCTGGGGTTCCCCACGGGGAGTCTGTGATCGACTTCTGTGATAGATGTGTACTGAGGTACAGTGATGACTACAACCGAGGTTAGTATATTAGATACAGTAATTATCAGAAGGGAAAAGACACTCCAGTTTTATGCCATCCAGTCAGTGCATGACAAACCCCCCCCGATGTTAGTCCCATCAGTAGACTGCTAGTTTTCAGTCCTCACCAGTAGACTGCTAGTTTTCACTCTGTCCATCCATCTGTCCATTTGTCACAACTTAGTTTTCAAGACTTATTTTTCATCATGCTTTGATTTAGGAAGGTAAAAAAAATTATGCGATTTTCTATATATGTGTATACATACATTTGTATTAAAAGAAATAGAATAAACGGTACACAAAGTTAAAATTTTAACGTAAGCGCTTTCATTTTATAATCCTCAGGCGTTACATTTTAAAATAGTTTTGAAATGGCCTGACGTCATAAAGGCGTCCTAACATTTCACGTACATAACGACGTCATTTAAGAAATGAACATCACTTTTGAGCTGTTCATGGTCAATATGAACGGATTTGGATTTGAGGCAAATTCTGTGAATCGCGTTAGCGATTCACAGAAAATTTGCCTCAAATCCAAATCCGTTCATATTGACTGTAATGATTCCGGATATTTGAGGTACGACCATGCGGAGTTCTCAATTAGTCACTTTCCATCACGTGATCTAATTTGTGTATAAATACCGAGACTCCGCAGTCGTCAGTGTCATTCAGACAGAAGACCCAGCCAAGTTGAGAGGACGAGAGTATGGGTACTAATAAAGTATTCATGGTAGATAATTCCTCGCCTGTTCTTACAGTTAGAGAGTGAATTTGGAAGGCCATTAGAAGTCTGGCCTGCCACGAAGAGGTTGACCTCCAGCAAGGAGGCTAGCCATAATTCTTTTTTGGTGTCGTCCGCATTGGCTGAACAGACCGTCGTCCAGGCCGCTATACTCATTGTCCGTCCTGAATAAGGCATCCTACAGTGAGTGTAGTGGTTGAAGGGCTACCACATATACTGTCCGTCCTGAATAAGGCGTCCTACAGTATATGGGGTAATCCGAGGGCGACTGGGCTCTAGATCTACATTTTGTTAGTTAGCACTACCAGTTTATCGTTGCTTGCCTCTGATTGATATAGTGATTCTCTGTTTGATTATAATTTACCTAGATAAGGTTAGGACATATTTGTATATTTTGGCAGTCCACTAAAATCATACCAATTAGTTTAAATTAGTTATTGTTGAATACCCCAAACCCTGGAATTGACCAGGTACGATCCCAGAAGTTAATGTAAATACGTTACATTGACCATGAACAGCTCAAAAGTGATGTTCATTTCTTATATTTATATTTATGTGCTAAAACACCGTTAGTTTACATTGCTTCTATTTTGTTGCATAAAACGAACTCCTAGCCTCTGTCACAGTAGTTATTGTGACGTAGGTCAACACAGACATGACGTCACATTTCATCTCGTCCTGCCTTTTATCAACATTGCAAGGTGCACTGTATTTTGGAGGTAGGAGACAGCAAGATTGGGATGATAATCCACGTAAGTTTACAATCTTAATCCAAGGGTGTGACCTGCGAGATCTTTGTAACAGATGTTCTATTTTTTCAAATCATTACGCTCTCTCAGTCGCGTGCTTTAAGCTAGTTCATAATCTGTTCATAGTCGATGTGAACGGATTGTGTCGCACGCTGAAATTGGTTGGTTCATAGAGGAAAATGCGATTTGTAATATAAATATAAACGAATGAAAGGAAAAGGTTTTTACGTTAAGCATATTATGACGTCATAGATAATAACAGTAAACATATTTCACAGTGAGCTATTGAGAGCCGGTTTTAAAGTCTTAATAAAGTGTCTTTCTTTTTCTCGTCGGAAAATAGTATTTTCTGTATAAAGTTTATAAAACGGAAATACGTCATTATGTACGTGAAATGTTAGGACGCCTTTATGACGTCAGGCCATTTCAAAACTATTTTAAAATGTAACGCCTAAGGATTATAAATTGAAAGCGGTTGCGTTAAAATTTTAGCTGTGTACTGTTTATTCTATTTCTTTTAATATTTTATACCGGACGCTGTGATTTTTTGAAAAACACAATTTGGATATACATTTGTATATATGTTTTCATATCAGTTTTAAGTTTCATACCATTGATTTATTTTTATGAGACTTTGTGGCAATATAGTTTTCTAGAATTTTTTCTACAATGCTTTAACTTATGAAACAGATATTTGATATCTAATCCGAGAAGATACAGATTAAATTTCACTTTTGTCACCGTTGAATTATTCTAACAAAAATTGTAACACTTAGTTTCATTGGTGACCAAACTTCTCTAATTTCTGTACTCTATCTACTTTTATAAGGTCACCTGAGGGTCACCTGAGTTTACTCAGGTGACCTATTGCAATTGGTTGTCGTTCGTTGTCGTCCATCGTGCGTTAACAATTGAACATTTTTAACCTCTTCTTGATAACTAACATTCCAATTCTTTTCAAATTTGGTATGAAGAATCTTTAGGACAAAGGGGACATAAATTGTAAATTTCAGGACTCCAGCACCCCATGGGGCAAAAACTGCCCAAAATGGACCAATTTTCAAAAATCTTCTTCTCAAGAACCGCACATGTTTAAGAAAAACTAAATGCATGGTGATGGAGAGCAGGAAGGCTTCTACCAATATTGTAAATTTCATGATCCTTGGGGTAGGGGTTCTGACCCCAGGGCAGGACCAAACTTGGTATATATAGTGTTTATGTGTAAAGCACTTAAATAACATCTTCTTTAGTACTATTGATACTAAATTGAAACTAAATGGATATTTAGAAAGAGCAGGTAGTCCTTTACCAACATTGTAAATTTGATGATCTCAGGGGTAGGGGTTTTGGTATCAGGGTGGGGCCAAAATGTGCAGTTATTAAATGTGTGAACAATAGACATTTTTAACTTCTACTTGATAACTATCATTCCAATTCTTTTCAAATTTGGTATGAAGCATCTTTTGAACAAGGGGGACATGAATTGTAAATTTCAGGATTCTTGCACTCCTTGGGCCTTAGGGGCGGGGCAAAAACTGTCCAAAATAGACCAATTTTCAAAAATATTCTTCTCTATAACCACACATAATTAAGAAAAACTAAATGCATTAAGATGTAAAGCAGTAAGGTCTCTACCACAATTGTAAATTTCATGACCCCAGGGTGGGGTTGAACTTAGTATATAGTGTTTATGTGTAAGTTTGCTGATACTGTATACATTCTAAATGCATACTAAGGAATAGCAGAAAAAGATGTACAAAAAATTGTGAATTTCACAACCCAGGGTTTTGACTCTAGGATGGGTCCAAATTAGTCATATCTTTTAATGTTTCAATGTTAATACACCTATTATATTATGTGAAGCCTTTCATCAGTGTATTCACTTATGAGGGCATTGAAGTTGTAAGAACACATCTTGTTTTTTACTTTTACTGAATGTTAAAATTTAACTTAGATATTCAGAACAGGAATTCTTTTCACATAGCCCTTAGGAGTAGTGATAACTTTTCACTAGTACTCAGGTGACTGATAAGGCCTGTGGGCCTCTTGTTAACTTCTTCTTGATAACTATAAGTTCAATTCTTTTCAAATTTGGTATGAAGCATTTTTGGAATAAGGGGGACATGAATTGAAAATTTCAGGAATCATGCATCCCAGGGGCCTTAAGGGGGGGGGGGGGGGGGGGGGGGGGGGGGGGGGGGGGGCAAAAACTGCCCAAAATTGGCCAATTTTCAAAAATATTCTTTTCAAGAACCACACGTTTAAGAAAAACTAAATGCATAGTGATGTAGAGCAGGAAGGCCTGTACCAAAATTGTAAATTTCATGATCCCCGGGTAGGGTTTCTGATCCCAGAGTGGAGCCAAACTTACTATATAGAGTTTATGTGTAAAACACTTAAATAACATCTTATTTAGTGTTATTGATACTAAATGGATATTTAGAGTAGGTAGTCTTTTACCAAAATTGTAAATTTGATGATCCCCAGAGCAGGGGTTCTGACGCCAGGGTGGAGCCAAACTTAGTAGATAGTACATGTATTTATGTGTAAGTTTGCTGATACTGTATAAAATCTAAATGCATACTTAGGAATAGCAGAATAGGATATACAAAAAATGGGGAATTTTACAACCCAGGGTTTTGACTCTAGGATGAGTCCAAATTAGTCGTATCTTTTGATGTTTTAATGTTAATACAAGGTCTATTATTATGCCCCCCTTCAGAGAAGAGGGGCATATTGTTTTGCACCTGTCGGTAGACCACATGTTGTCCGCTCAATATCTTGAGAACCAACCATTCTCTTGATCGTAATGATATTTCATTTGTGGGCTGGTTATGAGTAGAAGAGGACCTCTATTGTTTTTCAGGTCACATGGTCAAAGGTCAATGGTCAATCTACTCTGGGCATAGGAATATACTGTCTGCTCAATATCTTGAGAGCCCTTTGCTTAACAGACTTCAAACTTGGTTCACTGGTACATCCTAAGGATTAAATGACCCCTATTGATTTTGAGGTCACATGGTCAACGGTCAAATTGGAAAGAGGAATATACTGACCACTCAATGTTTAGAGAATCCTTTGCTTGACAGACATCAAACTTGGTACACTGGTACATCTTCAGGAGAAGATGACCCCTTTTGATTTTGAGGTCACATGGTCAAAGGTCAAGGGTCAAACTGGACATAGGAATATACTGTCCTCTCATTATCTTGAGAACTCTTTGCTAGACAGACATCAAACTTGGTACACTGGTACATTTTTTTTTGGGGGGTATACTTGAATCACCTTGTCTGTCTGACCAACCGTCCATCTGTCCTTAGACATCATCTGTTCAGGGGATATCTTTAATATTGATGAACAGATTATATTAAAATTTGATGTATTTGTTGTTTGTAAATGTTTGAAAATTTTCAGCTTCTTCAGCTAAACCAATTTTAATGTTAATCTATGGGTGAAGGGCAACAAAAATTGTGAATTTCATGGACCCTGCTTCCCTGGGGCCTGTGGAGAGTGGCCAAAACCATCAAAATTAATGTACTAAGCTTAAGGTCACACCAATTTAGAAAATAGTTTTTTGGATTTTCAACAACAAAAAAAAAGTGAGTTGAGAGGGTGAAATTATTTTACAAATATTTTTTTTCATTTTGGAGATAGAAAATTTGAGGTAAGCGAACACAAGAAATAAAAATATTTGTTATTGAAATTTGTGATTTCAAAAACCAAGTGCTTAAAAATAAAGATCTAAAATCATCAGATAATATCATTTGTTTACCACATGAATTTAATATTTTTCAACTTTGTTGATACGTGCATGTATATAGTTTACAATAAATAAAAAGTATTTCAGGTTTAAAAGACTTTATTTTTTCATAGCCAATACTTTGTAACATTAACTGATCAGGTCTTTTAGAAGAATTTCATTTTTTAGTTTCATTTCTACAAACTTTCGATTCAGATATATATGAATTTCGAACCCATCTGTCCTGTTCTTGTCAGTGCATCTCCTCTGAGACCGCTCAGCAGAATTTCTTGAAACTTTGTAGTTAATAAGGACACACTGTGTAGATGTGCATATTCCCAAGAAATTCTGATTCAATAATTTTTCTGGGGGGTATGCCCCTTTTGAACTTAGAATTTCGAACCCGTCTGTACTGTTCTTGCAGTAATGCATATACTAAGCATTACTATTCATTGTGTGAGGCATTGTCAAGCAATGTTGGAGCATGGGGTATGTGAGCTTGCTCACTTTTAATTTCTTTCATTACTCCCTGTTTGGATTGTTAATTATAAAGTAAGTACTTCCTGTTTGGGCTGTTAATAGTAAGTACTTCCTGTTTGGGCTGTTAATAGTAAGTACTTCCTGTTTGGATTGCAGATTGTTATGATGGTTTAGGTCATGTCAATCAGACTATGTTTGGAGCCAATGGACGGAAATCTGTAGAGATGACGGCGTACACCATGGCTCAGGAGGAGAAGGAAAACCGGCCGTCTGCATTGGAGATCAAATCCTGTGGCTTGTTTAAAAAATCCTACTGGGATAAAGTTTGTCAAAGTCATTTTTTATCTTGGTATTTAATGTGTTGCACTTGATTCCTAATTTCAGAATCTTAATGCATTATACAATTTACATTTTGAAAGACAGTGCAGATATTGCAATGAGTTACAAAGCATTGCCCCAAAAGACAGGCTTAACATATAGATTGATTGTTCAAGATTTGCCTGGTGTTAAAAACCAAGTTATCATATTCTTACCAGAGAATATATTTGTATAATTATATCTTGTAGTTAAATGCTTTACTTTGTCAGTTTACAGCATTTAGTTCTTCTTCCATATCATTGTTTTAATTTAGGGTGACCAGGATAGTGGCACGTACATGTACATGAACAAATTTGGTATATTTTGTGGCAGGGTAAAATTTCATACTCCGAGTAGCACATGATCCCTTCAGTTACTGACTGGTAATGTGATTGTCTCTTGATTGAAAGCCAGTCCACATCTTGGAGCAAGTAGATTTTGCTGGAGTTTCCATAAAATAGGGTCTGTTAGCCAATTGTATTCAGAGCTCCAGATAAGATGCGTATTAGCGTAAATACTCGTTTAATTTGACCAGATACGCATTTTAAGTTGAAAATCATGCGTACAATTATGCATTAGTGAATTTACATACGCTTTACACTCCCAAAGTAATGCATACTTGTGATACATTTAGTATAATATAAATACGAATTACCTATTATCATTGAGGTATTGAAATATAATATGTCAGACACCCAGTAACATGATTATGATCCAATTCTGTATTAGTGGCAAAACAGCAAAGATAATCAGTAAATTACAAAATATTCTTTTGACGTCTTCTGAAAAGCAAAATAGTCATTGATTTGAAAATCAGGGGGTAAATACTCTTTGTGGTAAAAAATTATCTGGAGCTCTGTGTATCGCACAATACAGAAGAACACAGATAAAGCAAACACATGCACTTACAATGAATTCATGCTTACAGTGTATAGTGAGTTTTATTCCCTCTAGTTTTAAAAATGTATCATGACTTTATTGGATGTAGCAAATTATGTTCATAACAAATCAGAATTGATTACCTGTAGCACCTTGCTGTAAGTGTGTATGGGTACACTATAGAATTGATCACCCGTAGCACCTTGCTGTAAGTGTGTATGGGTACACTATAGCATTGATCACCTGTCATTTATAGACTTAGGAAAAATAATTCATTCTGAGGCACAGCTGTATCAGGCTTAAAAGTCAGTTCCACTTTGTTCTTTTATCAAGAAACTAAGTACATCAAATTTTTGCAATATAGATTTAGTGGAAAAAACAGTATATTTTATTTTCAGGTCACTTGAGTCACTCCTGTGACCTTATAATTGCAAATGGTTACTAACATCAGTGGTCATGTTTGATCATTAAAATTTAAATTTTTGGATAACTATACCATTCCAGTTTGATTTTAATTTTCAAAATTGGTATGAAGCATCATTGGAACAAGGGGAATTGTTAATTTCAAAACTGCTGTACTCCCAGGGTCTTAGGGACAGGGCAAAAACTGCAGAAAATTGACCAATTTTCAAAAATATCTTCTCTACAATTGCACATAGATCTGTAAAAATAACTAAATGCTTTGTGATGTAGAGCAGGAAGGCGCTGACCAAAATTGTTTGTACTGTTGCTGAATATTAGAATTT
The DNA here is from genome assembly GCF_947568905.1 of Ostrea edulis. Classification (NCBI taxonomy): domain Eukaryota; kingdom Metazoa; phylum Mollusca; class Bivalvia; order Ostreida; family Ostreidae; genus Ostrea; species Ostrea edulis. Next base: position 53,252,937 of record NC_079166.1, on the reverse strand, counting down.
AGCTTAGATAATTGCCTTTAATTACAGGAAATATTTCCTAAATTTCATAGCCTTTGAGACTAGTGATACTTTCTACTAATACTCTGGTGAACAATAAGGCCTGTGGGCCTCTTGTTCCAGTACAGCTAGGTCAATGGGAGTTTTGTTTTTGGTCTGTCTGTCTGTTTTTTATTTTGATGCTAGTTTAATCTTGATAATAACTTTTGAACTTAAGACAAGATATGAGCCCGAGTCAATATTAGTAACCAGTTAGCCTAACTTATTTCCAGTTGAGACTCGATCATCTCTTTTTTTTTTCTCGATGTAATTGCCCTCTAGTGTGATGCACTTGGACCAACGGTGTTCAAGTGCCATCAGCCCAGAACTGAAAAAAGTCAGGGTCCTTTCCATTGACCCACTCCTCAACTGCCGTCACCACTTCTTTGTCAGACTGGAAATGACGTCCACAGATATCCTTTTTATGTGCCCGTCAAAGACGGGACGTATTATGGTATGGCGTCGTCCGTCTGTCTGTCCGTCTGTCTTGACCTTGTGGGCAGGATACAGACTGAACCATAAGCCCTAGGACTTTACAACTTGGTACATTTGATCACCATGATGAGAGGAAGATGCCTATTTTTTTCAAGGTCAGAGGTCAAAGGTCAAGGTCGTAGTATCACTTATTAGGAAAACCTTGTGGGCAGGATACAAACCGAACCGTAAGCTCCAGGATATTATAACTTGGTATATTTGATCACCATGATGAGAGGAAGATGCCTATTGTTTTTCGAGGTCAAAGGTCAAGGTCATAGTATCACTTTTTAGGAAAACCTTGTGGGCAGAATACAAACTGAACCGTAAGCTCCAGGATATTATAACTTGGTATATTTGATCATAATGATGAGAGGAAGGTGCCTATTGTTTTTCAAGGTCAAAGGTTAAGGTCGTAGTATCACTTATTAGGAAAACCTTGTGGGCAGGATACAAACCGAACCGTTAGCATATTTATGAAGTAACGCATTCTAAGGCTATCCCTCTTTATATCTTGATATCCATTTCTACAAGCATAATAATGAATTAGCTCACAGAGGACAGTGCTAACTTCACTAAAATATGAATCCCACTAAAATATGTTTTCCTTGAGCAAAATCTACGGGCATATTATGCCACGTTGTCGTTGCTCTTGTTCAAGTTTGGGAATAGGAAGAAGTCGCTAGGAGCTGGGTCAGGTGAATAGGCAGGATGTTCATACCTATATCGCTCTACAGCATCCATTGCAACTTTGCAAGTGTGGACTCTCGCATTGTCCTGTTGCAGCAAAACGCCTTTAGAGAGTTTACCTCGGCGTTTTTAATAGATGGCGGTTCTCAGCTGGTCTAGCAAGTTTGCAAAGTACACTCCGGTTATTGTACTTCTCTTGGGTCCAACATAATAACGCCTTTTGCATCCCAAAATACTGTGACCATCACCTTGCCAGCAGATGGTTGCGTCTTAAACTTCTTTGGCCTTGGAGACCCAGGACCTACCCACTGACGACTGAGCTTTATTCTCTGGGTCATAATAATGAACCCAAGTCTCATCTACAATCACCAACACAAAAGAAAATCATCTTTTGATCTAATTAAACACTTCAACAAGGTGCTGCATACTGATGCTCTGGTTGCCTTTTGCTCATCACTAAGGAATTTGGGGACCCAACGGACTGTTAGCTTGTGCATACCTAAACAATTATGTAAGATTGTTGAAACGCTACCATGTGAAATGCCTAATGCCTGCGCTATTTCTTCCACCTGAATTCGCCTATCGGAGTGTACCAGATCCTAAACTTTATTCTTACACATTTCTTCATCGGTGGCATCCAGACCTGGCTTCATCTTCTAAAGATGTTCTACCGCGTTTGAATTACCCTATCTAGAATTTAACCTGAGCATAAGATGGTGCAGAAGACCCATAAACATTGACTAACTCGCTGTGTATTTCCTTGCCTGTTTTACCTTTTAAATACAAGTACCAACTTATAGCACGGTACTCAACTTTAGATCAAAAGCATGCCTTTGCATCATTAGCTATGTTTGAATATTTTAATTATTAAAGAATGATTCGATACGCGTGCAATTTTGTATCCATTTTTAAAACATGTTTTGAAACAAGGCATGAAAATCGTGACCGTCTCGGTCTATCAGAAATGGGATAGGCTGGTTACTTGCCGAATTGCCCTTATACTTAATATGCAGTGAACTGAATGTTCATTCTTACGTGAATGCTAAAGTCAAAGTCGAGCATGCTGCAATTAAACCATATTCCATGCTATTAAGCATGGGAGCTTTGTGTTTCACAAAAATCATCTTGTTATTAGCTAAAATCTTTTTTAAAAAATCAACTATTCTGCAATTCAGCTATTTGCACTCACTGGAAGATTTTGTTTTTCAGGAAGTTGATTTGACCGTGGTATCATATGATAACAATACAGGACTGATAGTAGCTAGAACTCGGGTACTGACTGCTTACGACATCGGCATTTATAACATTGGATGTTTTACTTCTGACGAAGGCATTTATACTGTCAAGGATGTACGATCCATCAGAATTGTCCTGTTTGGTCCTGTTAATGTCAAAGCTGTAACCCCAGAAAAGGTCAAAGTTCAGGAAGGAACAAAGGTCAGATATGATCAAAGATATGTGAAGAGTAGTAAATCTGAAATGTGTGTCAAAGTTCAATTTCATGTTAAATATTTTCTTGCCATATGTGCAAACTGAAAGAGGTTGCTATAGAAATCTATGTATACATCGATTGCTGAGTGCCTAGATTGCTTAGTGATCTCAACAGATCGCCATGAAATGTGACAGTATCCTCCATTTTTCATCACACAATGATCTTCCTTAATATTTACACAAAATGGACTTTTCAAGGTTTTCAGAGATCTCTGAGCTCACCCAAAAGCCTCTCAATGATCTACAAGTGGCATTAACTTTGAATAAAGACATTTTTATACAAAGCACTGTTGATGTTCAAAAGTATGAACTTTACATTTAAGGTAATTCTACCCTTCTAGAATTATAGGTTCAATCTTATATTTGATTGTTGATTCTTTCAAATGATATATCTTAATAACAAATAAAAATGATAAAGTAAGTATGTTACAGTATTGATAAATTTTTTAACAATTAATTTAGCACACATATATCTGTTATCAACATCAGAAAATTGCAATTTTCCTTAAACAGCATTATCAAAACACAAAAACTGGTTAAAGTGGTATAATAGTATTCATAACAATTTCATGAAACTGTTTATTTAAAAAAAAAATGTTTGTGAAAAATAAAGAAAATCTATTGCATAATGGACTTGATAAATAATTTAATGAAAACAAAGTTATTGCCCTTAGATTCAATATTTTGAAACATATAATTGATTGTTCATATATAACTTTAATAGACCTTTTAAATATTTTATGGTTAACAAATTTTTTTGCAATAACTATTGAAAAAGACTCCAACAAAATTATGTTCCTGTCACTACAAGCATAAATAATAAAATCATTGAAATCTTACGACGTCACAAGAGGGTGGAACTACATTAAAAAATCAAAAACATTTTATAAATTATAGAGTATATTGGGAACAAAGTTTTGTATGGTCATAAGTCAAGGAAAAAAAAATTAAAAATCATTTTCTTATAAGTCATATTGATATGTAAGCATTAATTGTCAGGAAATGCACATTGGAATTTGTTCAATTTGATGTCTCCATGGATAGGGCCACAATAGGGGATCAAAGTTTTACATGGGAAAGGTAAAAGATCTTTAAAAATCTTGCTCTCTTGAACTTCTAGGCTATGATTAAGACATGATGATAGGTTTAAGTATCCTTGGGTAATGCAGATTCCATGGGGGGGGGGGGGGGGGGGGGGGGGCATAATATGTGGCAATATTTGGGAAGGATATATTTTTTAATCTTCCTTTCAAAAATAATAGGACCATGGCTAGTCATACAAATTTTGAAATGTGCAAGCATTCCCTGAGGCACTGCAGATTCAAATTTGTTTGAATTATGGTTGCTGGAGGTTGGTTGAAGATCAAAATTTTACATCAATGTTTGTGTGTGTGAAAAAATTCCTGAAGAACCACTGGGCTGGCATTAATATGCAAGCATTCCAATTTAGTGTGCATGCAGATTTATGTTTTATCAAATCATGACCCCTGAGGCTAGGGTGGGTTCACAATATAGGATCAAAATATTGGGGCTAAATTATAGATTCAAAGTTTTATGAGAATATATATATATATATATATATATAAAAGCACAAAAACCCAACAACACCCTACTTTCTTAAAGTGTCAGATCTGAGAAGATACAAGGCCAGTAAAGAAATTTATAAAAGCACTGAAAAGGCCACAACACTGTTGGTGTATATATATACATGTATATATATATATATATATGTATGTATGTATATACACAGCAAAACCCTAAGTGATTTTGTAACAGTTACTGATGCATTCCTATGTTGTCTGTAAGTCATGTTGGGCTAGGGTGGGTTCACAATATAGGATCAAAATATTGGGGATAAAGAGGATAAAGAGGGTACTAGAAATCTTTTACAAATCTGATGAAGAACGCCCAGTCTGAGTCAGTATGACTCAAGTGAGCATTTTGGTCCACAGGCCTCTTATCTAGGCTAGTTCTAAATCAGAAAAAAATATTAAAATATATTGCAAAAGTAATCTCAATGTCTGGTTGTAATACATTAGTTTCCACCCCTAATGAATATCCTATAGGTAACAGTTCAGGGCATCGGTATCTACAAGACAGGTTACATCAAGTGTGCCATCAAATGCCCCTATGTAGAAAGGGGCATTGGCTGTTTCACTACAATGTCTGAACCATCTGGCTTTATGATCTTTCCTGTGAAACGTTTTGATGCAACAACCTGTGAATGTGACCTCGCAGAACTGTCAAAGGTTACCAGACCTATGTCGTATGATATAACAGTGCTGTTGGAGCCTCTTTCTGAAACTTTAATTCCAGGGTGAGTACTAGACCTTTTACAGACTTTGATTATGTTGCATGCATCTCAATATTATTACGAATCATTGTATCAAGAACAGTTGGAGACTCTGTTGTCAAGCCAATTCTATGCAAGGTGCAGGTTACAAAAGCAATTAACAGTATCGCCAAGAATTAGGATCAAAAGCTTGGACATGGACTGGATTATCATCGTTTATAAAATGATTACTGTATAGTGGTGTGGTTTCATCGTCATCAGCCATTAAGTGTCAGATTCGCTGAAGGGGATGAGAGTTAGTAAATCAGACACTTAAATGGCTAGTGAAGATGGCTATATACTGTACTGGTTTGGACAAGCTGATTTCATGATATGCTTAAAATGCATTCCTACTTTATATAATGACACATGTGACACTTATATTCTAATTAACCATGATTACATGGTATACATTGATATTACATTTTATTCATGCTTTTGATATTAAAGGTTGATGTGTTTAATTTTTTGAAAAGAAGAAAGAGTTATCTCTCTTGTTTTGTTTAGATTAATTAAATACAAAATATTCTTTGAAGTCTTGTTGAGTATTATAAAATGATAATGAAATCAAATAAACAATTAGCATGTTATGAATGATTGTAATGAAATATAGTGTAACAAATTTCAGGATGTTGTTCTATAAATTGCCACATACATGTATACTGTTTAGACTTTACAGGTACTGTAATGTCAATTAATTATTAATTACCTGTTTGTACAATTAATTATTAATTACCTGTTTGTAATTTTATTACAGAGTTTCTTTCAGTTATACATGTTTTACCTTGTTTTGTTTACTACTTGTACTTACACTCTGTTCTGTTCCGGCAGCTTTTTATGTAATAATTATACCCCCCGCAACAAGTTGTGGGGGGGGGGGGGGGGGTATACTGGAATCGGGTTGTCCGTCTGTCTGTCCGTCCGTCTGTAGACGCAATGGTTTCCGGGCTCTAAAGCGTTATCCTTTCCACCTACAGTCACCATATCATACATATGGACTACCCATGGGATGAAGATGTTCCCTATCGATTTTGGGGTCCAAAGGTCAAGTGCACTGGACATCGAAGTAGCAATATGGTTTCCGGGCTCTAAAGCGTTATCCTTTCCACCTACAGTCACCATATCGTACATATGGACTACCCATGGGATGAAGATGTTCCCTATCGATTTTGGGGTCCAAAGGTCAAGTGCACTGGACATCGAAGTAGCAATATGGTTTCCGGGCTCTAAAGCGTTATCCTTTCCACCTACAGTCAGCATATCATACATATGGACTACCCATGGGATGAAGATGTTCCCTATCGATTTTGGGGTCAAAAGGTCAAAGGTCACGCACACTGGACATCGAAGTAGCAATATGGTTTCCGGGCTCTAAAGTGTTATCCTTTCCACCTACAGTCAGCATATCATACATATGGACTACCCATGGGATGAAGATGTTCCCTATCGATTTTGGCGTCAAAAGGTCAAAGGCCACGTGCACTGGACATCGAAGTAGTAATATGGTTCGGTTTGTCATGCCATTTGTTTTTTACACTCAGAAAAGAGGTAGTTTATACCTATTACCAACATCCTTTGGGAGATTGGGGTAAGCGGGGGGTATTCTTAGTGAGCATTGTTCACAGTACCTCTTGTTTGTACATATTTGAGTCAATGCAAGGTGAAGATAACGAACAGTGGTCAATCTCATAACTCCTACAAGCAATACAAAATAGATAGTTGGGCAAACACAGACCCCTGGACACACCAGAGGTGGGATCAGGTGCATAGGAGGAGTAAGCATCCCCTGTTGACTGGTCACACCCGCCGTGAGCCCTATATCTTGATCAGGTAAACGGAGTTATCCGCAGTCAAAATCAGTGTGCCAAGAACAGCTTAACAATCGGTATGAAACACGTCAGACAGCATTTGACCCAATGCGAGGTTGTATTGACGAACTAGATCGTTATAACGACGATAGAATTTTCGAAATGCTGACTTCAATCGAGACTGTTGAAACCCCTCTACCATCAACTTGTTTGTCAGTAGCAATACCTCGATTTAAAAACTGACTATACGCAGAACAAGCTTTTGCGTATCGAATCAGTTGAGAGATATAAACACCATATGCAGGTGATAATGGAATATTGCTACATAAATATGGGAAGTTGACGATGGAGAAGCTGAAATCATCCCGTTTGTCATACAGTTGAGTTGTCAGTTTGCCGTTAATGTCTACTTTCAATAAAATATCTAAGTATGAAGCAGAAGTGGACAACTCTGTGGTGTCCTTTATTTCGAGCTCACAGGGATATATATCAAATCGATCTAATGCTGCCTTTGTGTACGTTGTGTAGAACGTCGCGTTTGGTTGTCACATGGAGTTGATGGTAACAACATTTATCACTTTTGACTCAACTTTTCTACAATTCAAACATCAATGTGAGATATGAAAAAAAAAAATTTTCAAGTTTGATATGAGAACAATTATTATGAATAGCAGGTAAATAATATTACCGTGGAAAATTAATAATTTAATTCCAAATTATATTTAATTGCATTTAATTACTTCAAAAGTTTTCCTAAAATTGAGGAGAGGGACCCAAATTTGATTTATATGATAAGTGATGGGTAAATGTTAGAAATGTTGTATAATAATGTTGTTTTTATCAATGTTTTGAGATCAAAATATAAAAGTTTCAAACTTTTAAGTCAGTGTTGTTTCATTTTGATTCCCTGTATTTCATTTGACCAAAAAATATCTTACTTAAGTTTTGTAATTACAATGGGGTTATCATGAACTATGACAGGAATTGTTATAGGGGTATAGATTTTTTCTCCATCAGTTTGAATGTCAAGGAAGACTCTTGTCTGACCTTGCTCTTGGACATGATAAGATGAAATAGAATTATTGATCGTTTATTGTTTAACTTCCCTTTCGGGAATTTTCCCCTCATATGTAGACCTCACCATTGTCAGTGAAGGTCTGCAATATCTAGGCCTACGCTCGGCGCTTATGGTCTTTGAGCAGCGAGGGATCTTTATCGTGCCACACCTGCTGTGACACAGGACCTTGGTTTTTGCGGTCTCATCCGAAGGACTGCCCCATTTAGTTGCCTCTTGTGACAAGCAAGGGGTACTGAGGACCTACACTAAGAAGAGAATGCTACACCAAGGGCGGATCCAGAGAGGGGTTTGGATCCCCACAGGCTTGAAATAGAATGAAATGTTTTGCTACAGTATGTGATTTGAATTAATGGTGATTATTTCTATATTTTAAGATTGAAGTTTGTAAAGCTGCACGTGAGAGCTCCAGCCCCACGGCTCGTCTCTGCCAGGTTTGACAAGATGTACTGCTCTGTGACGATCCAGTTTGATGTGCCTGTGGAAGGGCCAGAGGCCTGTAGGGAATTATTTGATGACTCAAGTTTCCAAAAACTGGGCAAAAGTTAGTTTAAAATCAACTTACTATAAAATGATACATTAATGTAATATTTCTAAATGTTTGACTTTGATATTTTCTTCAACAATACTGTTGTTCTTTTGGCCACTAAGTGCATAAAAGATTGTTGATAATGACTTTTCCAGGTGCTAGATGTCGCTTTATGGGTAATAAACTCATTGTTATGTTGAGGAAAGGGAAGTTCTCTTTAAGACCAGGAGAACAGCTGTTTGTCTCCAACACAACCATCCAAAAGTTGTTCTCCGAGGAAAGTGAGCCATCCTTTGCATCAGGAAATGTGACAGTGAAATCACCAAAAGATCAAGTAAGAATGCACTGTCAGAGAGACACCAGTATTCATAGCCCCAAACTCAATCATAGCATTTTCATAAGTTATCTCTCTGTTTACGGGTAAGGAAACATTTCTCTGTTTACTCATTTCTCTGGTTACTCATTTCTCTGGTTATTCATTTCTCTGGTTACTCATTTCCCTGGTTACTCATTTCTCTGGTTACTCATTTCTCTGATTATTCAGTTTTCTGGTTCCTCATTTCTCTGGTTCCTCATTTTTCTCTGGTTATTCATTTCTCTGGTCACTCATTTCTCTGGTTATTCATTTCTCTGGTTATTCATTTTTCTGGTTACTAATTTCTCTGGTTATTCATTTTTCTGGTTACTAATTTCTCTGGTTACTCATTTCTCTGGTTATTCATTTCTCTGGTTATTCATTTCTCTGGTTACTAATTTCTCTGGTTACTAATTTCTCTGGTTACTAATTTCTCTGGTTACTCATTTCTCTGGTCACTCATTTCTCTGGTTATTCATTTCTCTGGTTACTCATTTCTCTGGTTATTCATTTCTCTGGTTACTAATTTCCCTGGTTACTCATTTCTCTGGTTACTCATTTCTCTGGTTATTCATTTCTCTGGTTACTGATTTCTCTGGTTATTCATTTCTCTGGTTACTCATTTCCCTGGTTACTCATTTCTCTGGTTATTCATTTTTCTGGTTCCTCATTTTTCTCTGGTTTCTCATTTCTCTGGTTACTCTTTGTTTTGGTCACTCATTTCTATAGTTATTCAACAAGTTGTTTATCTCTGCAATTCAGTTAAAAATATCTGTAATTTTATCAATGTGTTCAATAATTGAATAAAGATATCTTCAATGTTTATATGATAAAGGGACTGGTTCACGATTTTTGAAAAAAATGTTTTTCATTTTTGATGTTAAACATTAAAAATATAACTCATTTAATGTTGATAGCCAAAATTTTGACTTTCTGAATGCAGGAATAAAAGCAATATTTTAGCCTTAAAGGGACTGATTCACGATTTTCCCCAAAATTTTATTTTTCACTTTTAATGATTAAAATCTACTGTCTAATGTGTTTAAAGAGTTTATTATTTGCTTTGTAAACAAAGATTACGGTATGTTATTGTTTATGAAATTTTCAAAAGAAATGGATATCGATCTAAGTTTATCATATCTTTAACATTTCGTGGCATTTTTGGGGTAAATATGTGTCACTAAAAGTTAAAATTTGTGACTATGCAAAATAAAGATGCTTTATACTACAAAATCAATGTTTCACTTGTTTGTTTGTATACATAAACAGACTCGAGTCTTTGTTTACATAACACAGATTTATGGCTAAAATATTGCTTTAATTCTTGCATTCAGAAGGTCAAAATTTTGGCTGTCAATATTAAATGAGTTATATTTTTAATGTTTACCATCAAAAATGAAAAATAGTTTTATCAAAAATCGTGAACCAATCCCTTTAAATCAGTGTTATGTGAACAAAGACTCGAGTCTTTTAATGTATACAAACAAACCAGTGAAACATTATAATTTTGTAATATAAAGCATCTTAAGTCTGCAGAGTCACAAATTTTAACTTTTAGATGACACATTTTACCCAAAGAATGGTTGAAATGTGAAAGATATGATAAACTTTGATCAATATCCATTTCTTTTGAAAATTTCGTAAACAATAACATACCACAATCTTTGTTTACAAAACAAATAATAAACTCCATAAAATGAGCTTCTGTGATAATGTATAACATTAATTTTTATGTGAAATCTTTTAAACATATTAGGCAGTAGCTTTTGATCATTAAAAGTGAAAAACAAAATTTTGGGGAAAATCATGAATCAGTCCCTTTAATTTGGCATTCCATACAGATCAATGCATAGTTTCTTGTACTTTCACTTTGTAGGCTGAGATTAGTGCAGAGGTTCATGAACTTTCACTTTCATGTTTAAGGTTCAGATAAGTGCAGAGCTACTTGGAGGAGGTGTGATTGGAAGCTGTGACCCTTTTGAACTTTTCCTTAAAAAGTCTGGCAGTTTGGGTTGTGTGGACATTGTCTTCAACTGGACAGTAACATCTAATGATAGTAAGCAGAACAAAAGGCTCACAAGTTGATGTTCTTACATGTAGTGAAATAGAGCAACCTAGATGGTTTGTATTATAAAGCATGAGATTCCTCTGCTGTGTCAGGATTTGAAATATATCAATATGTTACTGCATTTCTGTTGAAAATTGTTAGACTGCATGATTTGAAAAATCTGTGTAATTCTGATCTTATGCAATATATTGAGTAGATATTATATAAACACATGAAGGTTTTGTTGGTTGGTATATCCCATTCAAGAATTTTTCACTCATATGGAGATGTCACCAGCTGTAGGCATATTTTGACCTAATTGTTTGGTGCTCAAGACTGTTACTAAGCAACAGGGATTCTTTATTGTGCCAATGCTTACCATGATACAAGAGCTCCATATTTAGTTCACCTGAGATGTATAGTTAGCTCAAGTGAGCTATTCTGATTACCTGTTGTCTGGCATCTCTCTCAGTCTGCAAACTTTACACATTTTCAACTTCTCAAAACCGCAGGGCCATTTTCTGCTTAACTTGCCACAAAACATCCTTGGGTAAAGGGGATTCAAAAATTGGCTGCACCCTTTTCAAAGGAGAAATAATTAAGAAATAGTACAAAAAATATAGTGGCATTTTTAAAAAAAAAAATTAAAGAACCCCTGGTCCAGAAAAGATAAACTTAATATGTGAACGCTTCCTTCATGAGAGTAGATTCACATTAAAATTGTTCAAATCACGGCCACTGAAGGTAGGATGGAGCAACTATAGGGATCAATGCTTTACATGGGAATATATAGGAATTTTTTAAAGAATTATTCTGAAGAACAACAAGACCGTGATTAGTCATATTGATATTCAAGCATCTTCAAGTGTACCGATTCAAGTTTGTTCAAATTATGACCCATTGGGGCACAATGGGAAACAGTTTTTTTTGGAATATGCAGGAAAGAAATTTAAAAATCTGTTTTTCATAAGCAACAGTGCCATGATTAGTCATGTTGAGAGGCATTTAAGCATCAACAAAATAGTGCACATTCAAGTTTGTTCAAGCCAGGTTTGGGATAAGACTACAATAGGGGATAAAAGTTTTACATGAAGATATATAGGAAAAAAATTTCTTTTCAAGAACAGGAGAGCCCTGATTAGTGATATTAATGTGTAAGCATTCTTAGGTAGTGAACATTTCAGTTTATTCAAATCATGGCCCCTGGGTTAGGATGAATTCACAATTTTTTGTACAAATCTTGAGATCAGCAGGACCGGTTTAATTAGATTCATAATTATTCATTGACAAGCATTCCCAGGTACTGTAGATTTAATTTTCTTAAATCATGGCCAGGGGGTTAAGGGGGTGGGGTGGGGTGGGGAGGGGGGCATCAATAGGGGTTCAAAGTTCTATATGGGGAATATATATAATGTTTGTAATGTGTCAGGATTGCAATATGATGCAGATTTTATAATCTATATTTACATTTACAATGTTTTTACCTTCAGTATATGCTGGGAATATTCTGACAGAAATGAAAAGTTAAATGTATATGAGTAATATGATTATAAATGCAGTGATGGATGTGAGCATGGTCAGAACTATTATGGGTATAACTGACACTGAACACCAGTACATGGTTTTGTGTAGATACAGAAAATAGATATCATTTTTGAAAATACATGAGGGTATAAATAGTAATGCTTCATGCAAGGTATCCCCATTTTGTGTGGATTCAAGCTCAATTAAAGCACAACCCCATGGAGCTACACGGGCAAATGTGCCTCATGTGAAAATTTCTATGTGAAATTCACGTTAAAAGAGCATCAAATGTGAATTCACACGAAAAAAATCACGTGAAATTTACATGAATTTCACATAAAATTCACACGAATTTCCCGTTAAATCTTTAACATGAATTTCACATAAAATTCACGTGAATTTCACATAAACTTTATAACGTTAAATCATACATGGATATTTTGATACTCTGAATCTCGGGTTCAGATGAACACAAAAAGGAGTACAAATCTGCTTTCAATCTGCTGATAATTTAATTGATTTATTATAATCGATGTATCTAATAAGGAGGGGGGGGGGTTAATTAAAATTGATGCCAAACTACCGACAGCGGAAAACAATATCATGGCATTTTTTCCCACCTGCACAATATACTACCCTCAAATCACATGTATGTAAACAGCCCAAGTGCACCCCGACAAGTAGCCTGTTACTAACATCATAAAGCAGCGAGATAAAATTTTTAACTCATCTTCAGTAGTTTTACAAAACTGACCAAAACAACAATCTTTTGGAATGCATGGTTTTGAATATCTACCAGTTTGAATTTTCACTTGAAATTTGTGTGAATCTTTTCATGTGAATCACCGTTCACATTATTTCCTTGCGAAAATCAAATCACATTAAAATTTTCATAAGGAACTAATGTGAAAAGTGATATAATGATATAACATGAAATTCATGTGAATATTTTAACGTGAATTTCACATGAAAAGTGATTCACGTGAAATTCATGTGGACATATTAACGTGAATTTCACGTGAATCACTTTTCACGTGAAATTTACGTGAATTTCACGTGAAAGGTTCATGTGAATTTCACGTGAACAGCATTTCACATGAAATTCACATGAAGCACATTTGCCTGTGTAGGTTGGCCTTGGGTCATAATATGGGGTCAAAATTTGTCATAAGATTAAAGAGGGTGAAGGTCTTTTAAAACTCTTCTGAAGAACAGCAGGGTTAAGGTGACTCAGGTGTGCATTGTGGCCCACGGGCCTCTTCTTAAGGTCCTATCCAAAAGACCTGTGATGTTTGCTTAATTCAATGTTGGCCATTTTGCAAAGGAGTAATTATGGCTAACTGCAAAGGAAGCTCGAAAGCCACATTTAATGTGATGTTCTTATCTCATAGCAAGCTCCAAAGTCACTGTTAATGTGATGTTCTTATCTCATACATAGCAAGCTACAAAATCACTGTTAATGTGATGTTCTTATCTCATAGCAAGCTCCAAAATCACTGTTAATGTGATGTTCTTATCTCATAGCAAGCTCCAAAGTCACTGTTAATGTGATGTTCTTATCTCATAGCAAGCTCCAAAATCACTGTTAATGTGATGTTCTTATCTCATAGCAAGCTCCAAAGTCACTGTTAATGTGATGTTCTTATCTCATAGCAAGCTCCAAAGTCACTGTTAATGTGATGTTCTTATCTCATAGCAAGCTCCAAAGTCACTGTTAATGTGATGTTCTTATCTCATAGCAATGCTCCAAAATCACTGTTAATGTGATGTTCTTATCTCATACGAAACAACAATATTTTGAATGTATTTTAAACTGTGGAATACCCTTATGAAATGAAAGTTTAGTTTCTTGTAACACTTACTAATGATTACTAGTAGGAATGTAACTGAGTATATTTGATAGATAAACTAAACAACATTGATGTATTTTGTAGGTAGTCCCTCAGCGACTGTTTTAGCCAAAATAGCAATCTTACAGAATACACTGGATAACATGCCTATCTCACAGTGGAGAATCACAGGACTGGGATCTGAGGTAAAATATTCATAAATAGGATAGTGAAACAGGGATAGGATAGTGTAAGTATAAACTTGTGTAAACAGGAACTGAATAGTGCAAACAGGAATTGAATAGTGTAAACATGGACAGGATAGTGTAAACAGGGATTGGATAGTGTAAAGGGATTGGATAGTGTAAACATTGATTGCATATTGTAAACAGGGATAGGATACTGTAAACAGGGACATGATAGTGTAAACAGGGATAGGAGAGTGTAAAAAGGGATAAGATGGTGTAAACAGGAATAGGTTAGTTTAAACAGGGATAGGATAGTTTAAATATGGATAAGATAGTGTAAACAAACAGGGATAGGATAGTGTAAACAAACAGGGATAGGATAGTGTAAACAAACAGGGATAGGATAGTGTAAACAAACTGGGATAGAATAGTGTAAACAAACAGGGATAGGATAGTGTAAACAGGAATAGGATAGTGAAAACAGGGATTGGATAGTGGAAACAGGGATAGGATAGTGTAAACAAATTGGGATAGAATAGTGTAAACAAACAGGGATAGAATAGTGTAAACAAACATGGATAGGATAGTGTAAACAAACAGGGATAGGATAGTGTAAGCAAACAGGGATAGGATATTGTAAACAGGAATAGGATAGTGAAACAGGGATTGGATAGTGGAAACAGGGATTGGATAGTGTAAACATGGATAGGATAGTGTAAACAGGGATTTGATAAACTTTAAACATTACATTGAACAGGATGTAGTGTATACACTATTTCACTGAATATTTGTTATTTACATGATTTATTTTTTTTAATCTAACTGCCTGTACCCATTAAGGGTGGTTTCAAAGTCTTAACTTATCAGAGTTACCATAATGCCTATCATAAAGATTAAATTGTGGAGAAATATGCAATGTGGTAGACCTGTAGAATTTATGAACATTTGGAATTTGGCTATTTCTGAACAGATTGTGGCCGGATCCTCCTATGTGTTTACTGCTACAATTACGAATGCAATGGACCGCTCCTCTACATCACTCTCTACTCATGTGACACGCTCACAAAGCATCAAGCCAGTCAGTGTGAAGCTTCAGCTGATGTCGGGGAAACGCCCCGATCCTCAGAGAACTCTCAAAATGGCTGCCGTGGTCACTCCTTCATCCTGTAGTGGAATCAACATGCTGGAGGTAAAGGTCATGTAAAATATGGACAGTGTACACTGGACCCTAATTCTAAATAACATGCTGAAGGTAAAGGTCATGTAAAATTCGAACAGTTTCACTGGACTCTAATTCTAAATAACATACTGGAAGTAGAGGCCTGGATTTCTCGAAAGAAACTTAAGTCAAAACTTGGACTGAGATTTTGCTCAAATAAAAGAAAATTCAAACCTTAACTTTGAGATTATTTCGAGAATTCCAGGCCAGGTCATGTAAAATACCAACTGTTACACTGGACTCTAATTCTCAATAAATTAAAAATTTGACAAACAAATTTCTTGTACCAGTGTCCACTTGCGGAAGGTCAGGGTTCGAATCCCGGCCATGACAAACCGAATTCATTAACATAGGTAGTGACAGTTCCATCGCCAAATGCTTGGCATAAGGTGTGAATGTCCCGTGTCACAGTAGGTGTGGCATGCTAAAGAACCCTCACTGCTCAATGGCTGTAAGCACTAAGCATAGGTCTAAATTTGAAGCCCTTCATTGGTATTGGTGACGTCTCCATATGAGTGAAAAATTCTTGAGAGGAATGTTAAGCAAGATACAATCGATATAATCTTGTACCAGTGGACTAATTCTATGTATAAACTGTTCACAGAAAAAGTTCCTGCACTAGTGAACCAAATTGTCTAATTCTCGGTATAAACTGTTGACAGACAAAATCCTTGTACCAGTGGACCAGATTCTTTAAATCTCTGTATGAACATTTGACAAACTCTTTGTATCAGTGGAGTAGATTGTGTAATTCTCTGTTGACAGACAAACTCTTTGTATCAGTGGAGCAGATTTTGTAATTCTTTGTTGACAGACAAACTTCTTGTATCAGTGGAGCACTGATTGTGTAATTCTCTATATAAACTGTTGACAAACTTCTTGTATCAGTGGAGCAGATTGTGTAATTCTCTGTAATATGTTTTACGGTGTCACCGTTGAGACGAGCGAAGCCCATTAACATCTTGCAACACAACTTATAGACATTTTATCCGCCACTTCATTTAACGCGGGAAATATAACGTGGTGGATGTAAACAGTTACATTGTGACGTCATATTAGCTGCAATGTTTTTTCTTCTTCTCTCAAACCAAGCAAAAACAAAATGTTTGAAGCTATGAGAAAGCTTGTCTGGAATTTAAAAAGGTTTATGGTACTTTCTAAACAATCTAATTATTTTAATCACGGGTTTGTCAATGAATTATACCGCAGTGACGGCGACATTTTTCCAGAAGCATTATGGGTAATACTCATCTTTTTTCAGCTGATGAAGAGCAAATCACGTGACTCATATGTGTAATCATTGGAGCGAGCTCGTCGCGTCGCTTCGCGACCCGCGCTACGCTCGCTATAAACTGTTGACAGACAAACTTCTTGTATCAGTGGAGCAGATTGTGTAATTCTCTGTTTAAACTGTTGACAGACAAACTCCTTGTATCAGTGGAGCAGATTGTGTAATTCTCTGTATAAACTGTTGACAGACAAACTCCTTGTATCAGTGGAGCAGATTGTGTAATTCTCTGTTTAAACTGTTGACAGACAAACTCCTTGTATCAGTAGAGTTGATTGTGTAATTCTCTATATAAACTGTTGACAGACAAACTCCTTGTATCAGTGGAGCACTGATTGTGTAATTCTCTATATAAACTGTTGACAAACTTCGTGTATCAGTGGAGCAGATTGTGTAATTCTCTGTTGACAGACAAACTTCTTGTACCAGTGGACCAGCAGCAGTGCTGATGTAGTCATTCGGTCTGTGATGGAACTGCCATTTGCTGTCATCAGGAGAGGCTCCCTGCGGGGGGGATCTGTCTACACTGTCGCTGTCACTGGTCAGTTTACACTGTCACTGGTCAGTCTAACAAATAGAATTTACACTTCATAGGACACATATTGAAATGGAATAGAATATTTAGAATAAACACTAGTAGTTCTGATTATATTACTGCTATGAAGTAAATCATTATATGAATGCACATACATAATTCTAGTCAGGAGGAGGGAGGCGGTTTGCAAATTCAAATTACTTGATTGTGATTTCAAAAGAATAAAAGTATTGATCCTGCTTTCTAGTTATATAGTGACTTGAATGTTTATTTATAGTTGTGAGTGACTTGAATGTTTATTTATAGTTGTGAGTGACTTGAATGTTGTTTATTTATAGCTGTGAGTGACTTGAATGTTGTTTATTTATAGTTGTGAGTGACTTGAATGTTGTCTATTTATAGTTGTATAGTGACTTGAATTTTGTATATTTATAGTTGTGAGTGACTTGAATGTTGTTTATTTATAGTTGTGAGTGACTTGAATGTTGTTTATTTATAGTTGTATAGTGACTTGAATGTTGTTTATTTATAGTTGTGAGTGACTTGAATGTTGTCTATTTATAGTTGTATAGTGACTTGAATGTTGTTTATTTATTGTTGTGAGTGACTTGAATGTTGTTTATTTATAGTTGTATAGTGACTTGAATGTTGTTTATTTATAGTTGTGAGTGACTTGAATGTTGTTTATTTATAGCTGTGAGTGACTTGAATGTTGTTTATTTATAGTTGTGAGTGACTTGAATGTTGTTTATTTATAGTTGTGAGTGACTTGAATGTTGTCTATTTATAGTTGTGAGTGACTTGAATGTTGTCTATTTATAGTTGTGAGTGACTTGAATGTTGTTTATTTATAGTTGTATAGTGACTTGAATGTTGTCTATTTATAGTTGTGAGTGACTTGAATGTTGTTTATTTATAGTTGTGAGTGACTTGAATGTTGTTTATTTATAGTTGTGAGTGACTTGAATGTTGTCTATTTTCATTTCAGTGTTTAAAGAAAATGATGAGTCTGTGTCAGATGAGGCCTCTGTGACCTTTAGTACCCTGAGTCAGCCCCTGGAGATCAGAGTCCCTCCCTATATACAATCTCTCCCCACCACAGCTGTTACTCTGGATGTTTCACGATCCACAGACCCAGACAATATACCAGACAAGCCTAGGTTCTTCTGGGCGTGTGCCAAGGTAATAGGGGATTTTCTGTTATAGCTTCCAGGATTGATATTCGAACACTCCCCAGAAGAGGAAGAAAAATGTGTAGATTTAGGTGTCCCCATGTAGGGCAGAGATGGGGAATATTTACAAAGGAATTACCACGTCCATCCTGCCATTGTCTCACATTGTACAACTCTGTTAGAGACCATTAGAAATCCTGACACTAAAGGTTGCTCAGGTCTTGACTCTAACTCTAAGGACAAATGTGAACTAAAATGACATCACACATCTAAACTGCATGGATAAGCGGGAGAGTCTGCAAACTAGTAGATATATTATGAGAATCAACAGATAGTGTGTGTATTGTAAATTTATAGAGAATCAGACATGGGTTTTAATGGGTCCATCAAAGATTGTTTTTTTTACACTGTCTGTTTCTGTCAACAACTTTATAAACTCCATACATTTTAATACTTAATGAAGAGAATATGAAGAGATTTTCTATTGGATGAACTGAAAGGTCAATGCCAAAGCTGTGTGACAGTAAGGTCAAATTTTCCAAAACTGTACTTTTTTAAAGATAAGTGTACTGTAAATGTTACCATTTCTTATAGTAATAGAAACCTGTGAGAAGTATATCCAATGTAAGTAAATACAAACGCACATATTAATAATTATAACTTTGAAATTTGAAGTTTGTTTTGAACACAAGACCAACCTTCAAATATCAATAAGGACTGTTCCAGAAATGATCAAATGGGGGGGGTCGGGCGGCAAACGATATTTTTTTGTGTGGGTGGTCGTATTTTTTCATATTTTAATTGGTCCGTGGTTGGACTGTTAAAAAAATATTTATTATGGGTAGTGGGTAGTTTCTATTGTTTTATTTTGTGCCACGTGGGTGTTGAGTTTTCAGAATATTTTTATTGTCGCTCTTGTCGTGTTGGTTACAAAACGTCGGAGGGAAAATTGAAAACGTGCTTTTGAAATGCTGCTTTCGAAATCGGAAGTAACATAGAACTATTTGAGTTGTCGCTCTTTGCAGCGCATAACTTTCCATTACGGCTCTCTTCAAATTAGAGGCGCGTTTAGTAGGGTCCCTTTGGACGTGATGGCGGCGAACTCTGTTCTGTAGATTATTACAGTTTACAGTGCATCGATTTTGGGAATATTTTGAAACCAATAGGTATTCCGTTTTCTAATAAAAATAGGCAAACCTTAGTTGATTTATACGAGGGTACCGATGCGTTATATTTATCAGTCGGTGTGATGGTGATAGAGGCCTCCGGGCGCGGGCTCCATTAGAAGACGAACGATTCGTGGAAAAACATATCCATACCCATTTCATGATAATAGCATCGTTTGGACTCCCAATCTTTCCAACATTCCCGCCATAGATGCCTTTGATTGTTGATGTGACATCGTTTCTTCAGAACTACTGTGATACAATGTCGCACAGGCATTACCGCGTCATTGACTAGAATGTTTGTCCCGAAAACCTCGCGAGATTTGTACTGTTTTCATTTTTAAAAATATTTTTGTGGTGGGTCTGGTTAGTTTTTTTTTTTTTATTAGATGGGTCATTGTAAAATGAGTTAATTAATTTGATGGGTCATGGGGTAATTTTTTAATTTTTTTTATGGGTGCTTGGTATATACAAAAGATGCCTCCCGACCCCCCCCCCCCCCACCCCCCCCATGTATTTATTTCTGGAATAGCCCTAACAAAAAATAATTGTATTTTTGGATGGAAAAAAAAATATACAAAATAATCTTGTTCTTTGGCTGAAATATTATATCTATACTATGAGATGTAAAGGGAAGACACTGAATGTAAATGTTGTGATATCGTTAATGCTGCATTTATGAAACTCAAAGACATATTTCATATAAAAATGGTGAAAAAGATTTGTTTGACACCTGCTGGAACCACTGGAATCAATTGTTTCATTGAGTGTTTGGTTTTTTTTCTTTAAAAAAAAATAGATTTCAATATATATGTACCTTTAATATGTTAGATAATGACTGTATGCATCTCTCTCTCTCTCTCTCTCTCTCAGAAAAGAATGGATACAGAATTATACCTTTGGTAGCTTCTCATAAACATTTTGTACAATTAAGTTTCTTTGCAGAATATATGTATATATATATATATATATATATATATATATATATATATACCGTATGTATGTTTAAAAATAAAAAAAAAATAATAATAATTATAACTTTAAAGAATTCATTGAGTGTCGTGTTTTTTCAATATATATGTACCTTTAATATGTTAGATAATGACTGTATGCATCTCTCTCTCTCTCTCTCTCTCTCAGAAAAGAATGGATACAGAATTATACCTTTGGTAGCTTCTCATAAACATTTTGTACAATTAAGTTTCTTTGCAGAATATATGTATATATATATATATATATATATATATATATATATATATATATACCGTATGTATGTTTAAAAATAAAAAAAAAATAATAATAATTATAACTTTAAAGAATTCATTGAGTGTCGTGTTTTTTTAAATGATCAATTGATTCAGTTGCAGAGTTTTTTTATGATTTCTCCAGACAAAGTAAAGATTACTATGAAGTTTCTGTAAATTTGTGCTGCATTGTAGGAGTCCATTCCAGGAGTGCCTTTTTATGTCAGTCGAAACGGGTCTGAGCTGATGCTGGAATCCCTAGTCAGACCTAAGTCTCCAGAGACCCCCACCCTGACCATTCCTCCCAATATGATGCCTGTAGGCAGGTATGTAGAGACCCCCCAACCCTTCATGAAACCTGTAGACAGACATTTAAAAAAAAACAACTCTGACCATCTCCCCAACACTAAATTTGTAGGTAGGTATGTAGAAACCTCCACATGACCATCTCCCCAGCACAACACCTATAAGCAGGTATGTAAAGACACCCCCCCTTCCCCCTCTTCAAAATGACACCTGTAGGTATAGGTATGTAAAGTAAGACCACCACCATGATGCCTATAGGCAGGTAAATGTAGACAAAGACTTTTCCACACATTAATTATGGGTGGCAAAGTGGAAGACTCTAATTATTTATAACATTGCATGTTATGAACATTTCTGTGCTGGATACAGAGAGGCTGACACCTAGGGCTGAGTGTGTCAGGCTTTTGTATGAATGGGTGGATTCACACATAAAGGAAAAAAAAACAACTTATACAACTGTTATATGATTGATGTTCTTTAAGGACATAGTAAAAAATTTCCTGATTAATCTAATGGTGTTGTCATATTCTGTAAAATTGCTTGATTAATTTTAAAGTGGTATTCTGTTTCATCGATGATACGACATCTTATTACATACAATCAAACCTCGTTATCTGGAACTAACACCTTATTACATACAATCAAACCTCGTTATCTGGAACTAACACCTTATTACATACAATCAAACCTCGTTATCTGGAACTAACACCTTATTACATACAATCAAACCTCGTTATCTCCAACTCTGAGAATAAACCTTAATATATATTTTATGTTACAGATACATTTGGAATGTGACGATGATGAAAGGAAGGAGATCAAGTTCCACTTCTGTCATAATGGAAGTAGCAGACGATCGTGCACCACTTGTTGTCATAGATACTACAGATGTAACCATAAACACAGGAGAGTCTGTCAGACTCAATAGTGTGATCTCCACCTACAACAAAAAACCGGTGACAATTTTCTGGGAATGTGGACAATTAGAAGGTAATCTGTGGCTGACCACTTCCATAAAGTTATCATATATCTACTGTTTAAAAAAAAGGGGGGGGGGGTCATCTGAGTCCGGGAATGGATTCAATATCACTTTATAATCATGTAATTAAATACTTTAAATTACAATGCCAATTCCTTCAATTACAGTTACAGTTTTTCACAAATTGATTACTTCAGTTATTAGAAGTATTGATTGAAGAGTCTTAAGTTAATACTTTAAATCTATAATTCACATGATCTCAATGACACATTGCATGTGAATGTAATTAAGACTGGTGAACAACAACAAAGTGTGCTACGAGTGTCTTACAAATACCTGGTAACTTCAATTAATCATTAATCATTACAAGGTTTTAAGTTGTCCCAGCACTCAGATGGCAACTGCTTCCATTTCACTTTGAAATTTCAATGACTTGGAATTTTTCCAGTATATGCTAGAACACATGAGGTGCCTTGAGAGGTTAAACTTCTGAGGAGAGTCCTACCTGTATAACTTTTCAGAGTGTTTATATCCAATGGCGGATTTAAGGGAGGGGGCACACTTGGCGCATGCCCCTCCTAAAATTATCAAATTTAAGGTAAATCACGTGGTCTCTTGTTTAGAAAAAAAAACACTGATAAAAGAAGCAATCATTTCTTTCACTTTCAGAGAAATAATTGACAAGATCTTTTGATTTATTGTTACTTTTATCGGGAGAACTTATATTTCATTCCAAAAAAACCCCTTAAAATTTGCATCATTTTATTATTTTCACCTCATTGAAAATGACAGAAAGTAGTAAAAATGACTACATAGGAAACGTATTATAAGCCCTAAAAAATTTATAATCTCCAAGAGCTCCCGGGGGCTTCTCCCCCTGGGCCCTCACCAGGGTTCTGCCCTGAAACCACTGGGGGGCTTTAAAGTTGCCCCCCCCCCCCCCCCCCCAACTTCAATTCCTGGAGCTGCCTTTAATATCTAAGTTATTAATTTCTGAGGAAAGTACATGTACCTCCTGTGTAAGTTTTCAAAGTCTTTATATTCAAATTTAGATTCCATCTCATACTTTTACCATTGAAAATGGAAGATACCATAAAACAAATTAATTCTAGAAAATATTTTGCATTCAATACGAATAGATACAGAAAGTTTATTTAGTTTCGAACATATACAAACAGTACAACATAAGCTCAGAGAAGCTTGTATTTTAACAAAACATAAATAAAGCAACAATAAATAAAACAAGTATCACGGGCAAACCAAGGAAGAATGATACATTACAGTCCAGCAAAAGCAAAATATAATCAAACATACCTTAAAAGAGTCGGGGAGTAAATAGTCAACACAAAAATAAACATAACTGTAAAACAGTAAGAAGAATTAAGCACTATAAAATGATGACAGTCTTTGTAAGTAAATGAAAAAAAGAGCAATATAGAGTGGCCAGGCCGCAATCCCTTTCCAACAATGTGCCCTTTACAAAAATAAGATGAATTATCACATATCATATTGGATTGTCCGGGGCATGGACACAAATATTTTATTTATTGAAATTGACAGTTCTTTGTTATAGAAATAAAGTCTTTTAAAACCTGGCTCCTAAAATCATGTTTGTAAACACTGTTTATATCTATACTAGTGAGATGAATGCACATGCATTTCATAGGACGGTAAAGAAACACTTGTCATTAGCCAGGAAACCATGTAGGGATTGAGGACTTCAAGATTTTCTAAAAATTAAAAAAAAAGGTCAAAAACATTATATACAACATTTCAACATATGATAAATGATAAATTAATTTAGGGAGTAAGCACTCTTATTTGCATTCAATCATGCTTTCATGAAAGTAAACATTTCCATGGTTGTGATTTTTATGACGATGTGTGATAATTATTTTCTTATGTTCATGATTGTTTTTTTTCCCCCTCTTTTACAAAACTTTAGACTATAGTGCTCTCCTTGGATCACCCTGGAATATTTGTCCCCCACCACAACGCGGAAGGGGACATAGAAATACTGGTGTCCGTGCGTCCATCCGGCCGTCCCACTTCACTTTGTGGACGCAACTCCTCAGAAACCGCTCAATGGATTTTGTTCATATTTTGTAGGATTGTTATTCACCATGTGTAGTTGATCATATTATGCTGCCATTTTGATTCGATAATTTTTACAGGAGTTATGGGACTTTGTTGAATTTGTATATGCTACACTATAGGAACATTTTGTGGACGCAACTTCTCCGAAACTGCTCACTGGATTTCATTCAAATTTTTTAGGATTGTTAGTCACTATATGTAGTTGATCATATTGCGCCATCATTTTGATTCGATAAATTTTACAGGAGTTATGGAACTTTGTTGAATTTGTACATGCTACACTATAGAAACACTTTGTGGACGCAACTCCTCAGAAACCGCTCAACAAATTTTGTAGGATTGTTAGTCACCATATGTAGTTGATCATATTGCGCCGTCATTTTGATTCGATAAATTTTACAGGAGTTATGGAACTTTGTTGAATTTGTACATGCTACACGATAGAAACACTCCGAAACCGCTCAACGGATTTTGTTCAAATTTAGTAGGATTGTTAGTCACCATATGTAGTTGATCATATTGCGCCATCATTTTGATTTGACAAATTTTAGTACAGGAGTTATGGAACTTTTGTGCTTCAACTTTTTTTGCGGCAGTGGGGGACATGGCTATACATGTAGCAATCTTGTTTGAAGTTAAAAAACTTAGATATGTGCTATCTGCAAATAGGAATTACAAAATTTGTATGTTTAAAACAGGTTATGACTATGTGACAGTGGATAAGTACACATCATTCCCCAGTAGACTGCAGCAGAAGAGTGCGGAGGCACTTCGTAATTACGTCTTCTCTCTCTATCTGGACAAAGGCCTGCCCTCTGGTGGAATATTTCCTCTACAGGTCACTGCCATTGCCGGGGATCGCATGCTTAGTAGGACAGAATTTGTGAAGGTTTCAGTTAATGCCCCTCCAATGATAGGGGAGGTCAAGGTAAGTCTGCACTAGCTGACTAAGGAGTAAATGGTGAAAATTATGCTTATTGGTAATTTACACTAAATATGGGAGGAAGAATTGTGTGCAAATTTTATTGCTATCATTCAATACACTGTCAGTCTGGGAATTAAGCAATACGGAACTTTCAGAATGTGCTAGAACGACGGATTAGAATTGATGTTATACACCATGACCCATGGTCATGTGATAGTAACCAATTGTAGGGCAAAGTTGACATCGAAACAAATGGTATTTCACTAGCAGACTGTCCATAATGAGCTATGCACAGTCCTACGATGATGATCCAAGTCACTATTGGTACTTAGTACCTGGGTGTAAATTAGATGGAAGGAAAAAGGTGCATTTAGATGCATATCATTGGATGCAAGGCGTGAAGTTTTACCGATATTTACCAATTGAAATATTCTCTAGATTTATTTCCCTTGCCAACTTGCATATAATTTTTCCTATGAATAGTTGCAGTGATTCCTTTCTTTGAAAGATAACATTTCAATGCAGGAATTTGATAGCAATGCTTGTTTACCTAGTTATTATTGTAATCCAGAAGTGACATATGTCCTACAATTACGTTCAACGCATGATAAAAGTCAGAGTGGATCCGTATCTCGAAATTCCCATAGTAGGATGTCACATAAAATTTATAATAAGAGATACATTATAAATTTTGTTTTTTTTCATTCATATGTTTAGAATTGTTGATAATTTTTGTTCTTAGATAGGGACTATATGCAAGAACTCTGAATGAAGATTCCAACCTAAAGGTCTAGGAAAATCAAGACTTTTCTTCAGTTCAATTTTTCTATACTTGAAATACCTCCATTGTATCTTTTGACAACTTAAACCCCATTAGTCTTCCTCTTAGACCTAATCTTGCTCAAACTTGAATTAGTGTATATGTATATGCAGTTATGTTTTATTTATTTATTTTTGTATTGTTATGAAACACAGATGTTAAAGGTTACAGCCCTGATCATGAAAATTATTAATTCATTAGGCATACTGAAAGCTTATGGTTATAACTGTCTAATGTTCATTGCCTTATTTATACAGTACAA